>NW_024113859.1:0-80341 GCF_003073215.2 Triticum urartu
AAGAAAAAGGGCAAAGGGAAGAAGAAGGGGAACTTCAAGAAGAACAGCAAGCAAGTTGCTGCTCAAGAGAAGAAACCCAAGTCTGGACCTAAGCCTGAAACTGAGTGCTTCTACTGCAAGCAGACTGGTCACTGGAAGCGGAACTGCCCCAAGTATTTGGCGGATAAGAAGGATGGCAAGGTGAACAAAGGTATATGTGATATACATGTTATTGATGTGTACCTTACTAATGCTAGCAGTAGCACCTGGGTATTTGATACTGGTTCTGTTGCTAATATTTGCAACTCGAAACAGGGACTACGGATTAAGCGAAGATTGGCTAAGGACGAGGTGACGATGCGCATGGGAAATGGTTCCATAGTCGATGTGATCGCGGTCGGCACGCTACCTCTACATCTACCTTCGGGATTAATATTAGACCTAAATAATTGTTATTTGGTGCCAGCGTTAAGCATGAACATTATATCTGGATCTTGTTTGATGCGAGACAGTTATTCATTTAAATCAGAGAGTAATGGTTGTTCTATTTATATGAGTAATATCTTTTATGGTCATGCACCCCTGAAGAGTGGTCTATTCTTATTGAATCCCGATAGTAGTAACACACATATTCATAATGTTGAAACCAAAAGATGCAGAGTTGATAATGATAGTGCAACTTATTTGTGGCACTGCCGTTTAGGTCATATCGGCGTAAAGCGCATGAAGGAACTCCATACTGATGGACTTTTGGAACCACTTGATTATGAATCACTTGGTACTTGCGAACCGTGCCTCATGGGCAAGATGACTAAAACGCCGTTCTCCGGTACTATGGAGAGAGCAACAGATTTGTTGGAAATCATACATACAGATGTATGTGGTCCGATGAATATTGAGGCTCGTGGCAGATATCGTTATTTTCTCACCTTCACAGATGATTTAAGCAGATATGGGTATATCTACTTAATGAAACATAAGTCTGAAACGTTTGAAAAGTTCAAAGAATTTCAGAGTGAAGTTGGAAATCATTGTAACAAGAAAATAAAGTTTCTACGATCTGATCGTGGAGGAGAATATTTGAGCTACGAGTTTGGTGTACATTTGAAACAATGTGGAATAGTTTCGCAACTCACGCCACCCGGAACATCACAGCGTAATGGTGTGTCCGAACGTCGTAATCGTACTTTACTAGATATGGTGCGATCTATGATGTCTCTTACTGATTTACCGCTATCGTTTTGTGGTTATGCTTTGGAGACGGCCGCATTCACGTTAAATAGGGCACCATCAAAATCTGTTGAGACGACGCCTTATGAACTATGGTTTGGCAAGACACCAAAGTTGTCTTTTCTGAAAGTTTGGGGATGCGATGCTTATCTCAAAAAGCTTCAACCTGATAAGCTCGAACCCAAATCGGAGAAATGTGTCTTCATAGGATATCCAAAGGAGACTATTGGATACACCTTCTATCACAGATCCAAAGGCAAGACTTTTGTTGCTATGTTCGGAAACTTTCTGGAGAAGGAGTTTCTCTCGAAAGAAGTGAGTGGGAGGAAAGTAGAACTTGACGAGGTAACTGTACCTGCTCCCTTATTGGAAAGTAGTACATCACAGAAAACTGTTTCTGTGACACCTACACCAATTAGTGAGGAAGCTAATGATAATGATCATGAAACTTCAGAACAAGATACTACTGAACCTCGTAGATCCACCAGAGTGAGATCCGCACCAGAGTGGTACGGTAATCCTGTTCTGGAAGTCATGCTACTAGATCATGATGAACCTACGAACTATGAAGAAGCGATGGTGAGCCCAGATTCCGCAAAATGGCTTGAAGCCATGAAATCTGAGATGGGATCCATGTATGAGAACAAAGTATGGACTTTGGTTGACTTGCCCAATGATCGGCAAGCAATTGAGAATAAATGGATCTTCAAGAAGAAGACTGACGCCGACGGTAATATTACTGTCTACAAAGCTCGACTTGTCGCAAAAGGATTTCGGCAAGTTCAAGGGATTGACTACGATGAGACCTTCTCACCTGTAGCGATGCTTAAGTCTGTCCGAATCATGTTAGCAATTGCAGCATTTTATGATTATGAAATTTGGCAGATGGATGTCAAAACTGCATTCCTGAATGGATTTCTGGAAGAAGAGTTGTATATGATGCAACCGGAAGGTTTTGTCGATCCAAAGGGAGCTAACAAAGTGTGCAAGCTCCAGCGATCCATTTATGGACTGGTGCAAGCCTCTCGGAGTTGGAATAAACACTTTGATAGTGTGATCAAAGCATTTGTTTTTATACAGACTTTTGGAGAAGCATGTATTTACAAGAAAGTGAGTGGGAGCTCTGTAGCATTTCTGATATTATATGTGGATGACATATTACTGATTGGAAATGATATAGAATTTCTGGATAGCATAAAGGGATACTTGAATAAGAGTTTTTCAATGAAAGACCTCGGTGAAGCTGCTTTCATATTAGGCATAAAGATCTATAGAGATAGATCAAGATGTTTAATTGGACTTTCACAAAGCACATACCTTGACAAGATTTTGAAGAAGTTCAAAATGGATCAAGCAAAGATTGGCGAGACGACAACGATGCTACGATGGAGATCAAGGTGTCGCGCCGGTGACGATGGTGATCATGACGGTGCTTCGGAGATGGAGATCGCAAGCACAAGATGATGATGGCCATATCATATCACTTATATTGATTGCATGTGATGTTTATCTTTTATGCATCTTATTTTGCTTTGATTGACGGTAGCATTATAAGGTGATCTCTCACTAAATTATCAAGAAGTGTTCTCCCTGAGTATGCACCGTTGCGAAAGTTCTTCGTGCTGAGACACCACGTGATGATCGGGTGTGATAGGCTCTATGTTCAAATACAACGGGTGCAAAACAGTTGCACACGCGGAATACTCAGGTTATACTTGACGAGCCAAGCATATACAGATATGGCCTCGGAACACGGAGACCGAAAGGTCGAGCGTGAATCATATAGTAGATATGATCAACATAGTGATGTTCACCAATGAAACTACTCCATCTCACGTGATGATCGGACATGGTTTAGTAGATTTGGATCACGTAATCACTTAGATGATTAGAGGGATGTCGATCTAAGTGGGAGTTCTTTAAGTAATATGATTAACTGAACCTAAATTTAGTACCTGATAGTATCTTGCTTGTTTATGTATGATTGTAGATAAATGGCCCGTGCTGTTGTTCCATTGAATTTTAATGCATTCCTTGAGAAAGCAAAGTTGAAAGATGATGGTAGCAATTACACGGACTGGGTCCGTAACTTGAGGATTATCCTCATTGCTGCACAGAAGAATTACGTCATGGAAGCACCGCTGGGTGCCAGGCCTGCTGCTGGAGCAACACCAGATGTTGTGAACGTCTGGCAGAGCAAAGCTGATGACTACTCGATAGTTCAGTGTGCCATGCTTTACGGCTTAGAACCGGGACTTCAACGACGTTTTGAACGTCATGGAGCATATGAGATGTTCCAGGAGTTGAAGTTAATATTTCAAGCAAATGCCCGGATTGAGAGATATGAAGTCTCCAATAAGTTCTATAGCTGCAAAATGGAGGAGAACAGTTCTGTCAGTGAGCATATACTCAAAATGTCTGGGTATAATAATCACTTGATTCAAATGGGAGTTAATCTTCTAGATGATTGCGTCATTGACAGAATTCTCCAATCACTGCCACCAAGCTACAAGAGCTTCGTGATGAACTATAATATGCAAGGGATGAATAAGACTATTCCCGAGCTCTTCGCAATGCTGAAAGCTGCGGAGGTAGAAATCAAAAAGGAGCATCAAGTGTTGATGGTCAACAAGACCACTAGTTTCAAGAAAAAGGGCATATAGATGGGATTGACACTAATGGCGCAACAGACAAGCGGTGCGCCATTAGTATATACTAATGGCGCACCACCTTCTGATACGCCATTAGAGTTGGAACTACTAATGGCGCACCTGGCCTTGGGTGCGCCATTAGTATCAAATTTTTTTTAACTAGTGCGCCTGTCCAAACATACTAATGGCGCATCCAGACACAGTGCGCCATTACTAGTTGTAACTAGTAATGGCGCACCTGCCGGAAAGTGCGACACTAATGTTGTTTTTTTATTATATTTTTTATTCCCTTTTTTGTAAAACTACTAATGGCGCACTGTTCCACCGTGCGCCATTACTAGTTTAAACTAGTAATGGCGCACTGTGGGACAGTGCGCCATTAGTATTTTTGCAAATACTAATGGCGCACCACCAGGAGGTGTGCCATTAGTAACCTGGATTACTAATGGTGCATTTAGAGTTGGTGCGCCATTAGTAAGTGGCAGCAACCAGATTTTTGGACAGCCTTCTCCTACCACACTCACTTTCTCCCCACTTCATTCTCTCCACCTCCTCCTTGTCTCGGGTGCCTCCTCTTTTTCACCTCATTTCCACCATAGATTCATTCAATTTAAGTGGTTAAATTACCTTGTTTTGATAGGTAAGTAAGGGGGGAAGCTATATTTATGTTATTCTCCCTACAACAATGTGCACATGCACTTTTTATGGCCTAGCTAGATCTATGTATGTTCGTGTGTTGCATATGTTTGTGGTGTTGCATATGTGTTTGTGTTTGGAGGTGTACCGGTATTTGAAATTCGATAGTTGCCAATATTTTGCCGGAATGTTGATTCATTTCCGTTTCGGCGAGAATTTTGGCATTAAGCATTCTTTTTGGTCCTATTTTTAGGGAAAGTCATGCCAAATTTTTTCGTTCTAAAATATCGTTTTGCTCTACCCGCAGGCGACCATTGGTCCGCATGATGACCGAAGCATCGTGAATAGGTTTTTGAGGTCTGCGAAGGCCGAGATGCTTCAAAAGAACGAGACGGAGATAAGCTGTCTGTGTCGAAGATGCAAGCTGAAGAGCCTTATTGCGGACCCAGAATCCAGGCAGGTGCGGGACCACCTGCTCTTGCGTGGTTTCATGGATGACTATCGGTGGCAATGGTGATGTGAGTGCTAAAAGTTTTACGTCCTACACAGTACTGCCGATAGCCATCCATGAAACCACGCAAGGAGCACGCACCTGCCCGGAAGGTCCGCAATAAGGCTCTTCAGCTTGCATCTTCGACACGGACATCTTATCTCCGTCTCGTTCTTTTGAAGCATCTCGGCCTTCGCGGACCTCAAAAACCTATTCACGATGCCTTCGGTCATCATGCGGACCATGGTCGCCTGCGGGGTAGAGCAAAACGATATTTTAGAACCAAGAAAAAAATTTGGCATGACTTTCCCTAAAAATAGGACCAAAAAGAATGCTTAATGCCAAAATTCTCGCCGAAACGGAAATGAATCAACATTCCGGCAAAATATTGGCAACTATCGAATTTCAAATACCGGTACACCTCCAAACACAAACACATATGCAACACCACAAACATATGCAACACCACGAACATACATAGATCTAGCTAGGCCATAAAAAGTGCATGTGCACATTGTTGTAGGGAGAACAACATAAATATAGCTTCCCCCCTTACTTACCTATCAAAACAAGGTAATTTAACCACTTAAATTGAATGAATCTATGGTGGAAATGAGGTGAAAAAGAGGAGGCACCCGAGACAAGGAGGAGGTGGAGAGAATGAAGTGGGGAGAAAGTGAGTGTGGGTAGGAGAGGCTGTCCAAAATATCTTGTTGCTGCCCACTTATCTAATGGCGCACCAACTCTAAACGGCCGTGCCCCGATGGATTATTAGCCATCAGAGTGGGTTACTCTCAAATTCTGCAGGATCCTCGCTATTGCGCTGGGCCTATTTAGATAGTCCGCTAATAAGATAATAGAAGAGTAACTTGATATAGGCGCATGTCCACACGGGCGAGCGGCATACGATAGCTCTCTCGACTCCGCGTGCATCGGGTGCTAAACAGTAAGGCGCTCATGCCTTGGAGATGAAGGTTTAAACCCACAAAATGGCCCGCATATGTCGGTCCTGCTATTAGCTCCGTGTATCACAGAAAGAAACGATGTGGATAATTTATGCAAAATAACAGATTATGATATTCAAACAAGACATAGATATAAGGTGGTCGAACCTGCCTCCGGCAGGTGCGCCATTACAGTTACACCTAAGGCTCCATGCACGGGTCTCACTGTTAGGAGGCGAAGAAATCTGAATGTGATCGTCTTCTGGAGATTCCGCACGGTGTAAATAGATGTGCTGCCAGATTGAACAAATTAGTGGCGCACTTTCCGGCAGGTGCGCCATTACTAGTTACAACTAGTAATGGCGCACTGTGTCTGGATGCGCCATTAGTATGTTTGGACAGGCGCACTAGTTAAAAAAAATTTGATACTAATGGCGCACCCAAGGCCAGGTGCGCCATTAGTAGTTCCAACTCTAATGGCGTATCAGAAGGTGGTGCGCCCATTAGTATATACTAATGGCGCACCGCTTGCTGTTGCGCCATTTAGTGTCAATCCCATCTATAGCCCTTTTTCTAGTAGTGAACTAGTGGTCTTGTTGACCATCAACACTTGATGCTCCTTTTTGATTTCTACCTCCGTAGCTTTCAGCATTGCGAAGAGCTCGGGAATAGTCTTATTCATCCCTTGCATATTATAGTTCATCACGAAGCTCTTGTAGCTTGGTGGCAGTGATTGGAGAATTCTGTCAATGACGCAATCATCCCGAAAGATTAACTCCCATTGAATCAAGTGATTATTATACCCAGACATTTTGAGTATATGCTCACTGACAGAACTGTTCTCCTCCATCTTGCAGCTATAGAACTTATTGGAGACTTCATATCTCTCAATTCGGGCATTTGCTTGAAATATCAACTTCAACTCCTGGAACATCTCATATGCTCCATGACGTTCAAAACGTCGTTG
Organism: Triticum urartu; assembly: GCF_003073215.2. Taxonomy (NCBI): domain Eukaryota; kingdom Viridiplantae; phylum Streptophyta; class Magnoliopsida; order Poales; family Poaceae; genus Triticum; species Triticum urartu. The sequence goes on from NW_024113859.1 coordinate 6,898, forward strand.
AAGTCCCGATTCTAAGCCGTAAAGCATGGCACACTGAACTATCGAGTAGTCATCAGCTTTGCTCTGCCAGACGTTCATAACATCTGGTGTTGCTCCAGCAGCAGGCCTGGCACCCAGCGGTGCTTCCAGGACGTAATTCTTCTGTGCAGCAATGAGGATAATCCTCAAGTTACGGACCCAGTCCGTGTAATTGCTACCATCATCTTTCAACTTTGCTTTCTCAAGGAATGCATTAAAATTCAATGGAACAACAGCACGGCCATTTATCTACAATCATACATAAACAAGCAAGATACTATCAGGTACTAAATTTAGGTTCAGTTAATCATATTACTTAAAGAACTCCCACTTAGATCGACATCCCTCTAATCATCTAAGTGATTACGTGATCCAAATCTACTAAACCATGTCCGATCATCACGTGAGATGGAGTAGTTTCATTGGTGAACATCACTATGTTGATCATATCTACTATATGATTCACGCTCGACCTTTCGGTCTCCGTGTTCCGAGGCCATATCTGTATATGCTTGGCTCGTCAAGTATAACCTGAGTATTCCGCGTGTGCAACTGTTTTGCACCCGTTGTATTTGAACGTAGAGCCTATCACACCCGATCATCACGTGGTGTCTCAGCACGAAGAACTTTCGCAACGGTGCATACTCAGGGAGAACACTTCTTGATAATTAGTGAGAGATCATCTTATAATGCTACCGTCAATCAAAGCAAGATAAGATGCATAAAAGATAAACATCACATGCAATCAATATAAGTGATATGATATGGCCATCATCATCTTGTGCTTGTGATCTCCATCTTCGAAGCACCGTCATGATCACCATCGTCACCGGCGCGACACCTTGATCTCATCGTAGCATCGTTGTCGTCTCGCCAATCTTTGCTTGATCCATTTTGAACTTCTTCAAAATCTTGTCAAGGTATGTGCTTTGTGAAAGTCCAATTAAACATCTTGATCTATCTCTATAGATCTTTATGCCTAATATGAAAGCAGCTTCACCGAGGTCTTTCATTGAAAAACTCTTATTCAAGTATCCCTTTATGCTATCCAGAAATTCTATATCATTTCCAATCAGTAATATGTCATCCACATATAATATCAGAAATGCTACAGAGCTCCCACTCACTTTCTTGTAAATACATGCTTCTCCAAAAGTCTGTATAAAAACAAATGCTTTGATCACACTATCAAAGTGTTTATTCCAACTCCGAGAGGCTTGCACCAGTCCATAAATGGATCGCTGGAGCTTGCACACTTTGTTAGCTCCCTTTGGATCGACAAAACCTTCCGGTTGCATCATATACAACTCTTCTTCCAGAAATCCATTCAGGAATGCAGTTTTGACATCCATCTGCCAAATTTCATAATCATAAAATGCGGCAATTGCTAACATGATTCGGACAGACTTAAGCATCGCTACAGGTTGAGAAGGTCTCATCGTAGTCAATCCTTGAACTTGCCGAAATCCTTTTGCGACAGTCAGAGCTTGATAGACAGTAACATTACCGTCGGCCGTCAGTCTTCTTCTTGAAGATCCATTTATTTCTAATTGCTTTGCCGATCATTGGGCAAGTCAACCAAAGTCCATACTTTGGTTCTTCATACATGGATCCATCTCATTTCATGGCTTCAAGTCCATTTTGCGGAATCTGGGTCACCATCGCTTCTTCATTAGTTCGTAGGTTCATTCATGATCTAGTAGCATTGACTTCCAGAACAGGATTACCGTACCACTCTGGTGCGGATCTCACTCTGGTGGATCTACGAGGTTCAGTAGTATCTTGTTTCTGAAGTTTCATGATCATTATCATTTAGCTTCCTCACTAATTGGTGTAGGTGTCACAGAAACAGTCTTTCTGTGATGTACTACTTTCCAATAAGGAGCAGGTACAAGTTACCTCGTCAAGTCTACTTTCCTCCCACTCACTTCTTTCGAGAGAAACTCCTTCTCCAGAAAGTTTCCGAACATAGCAACAAAAGTCTTGCCTTTGGATCTGTGATAGAAGGTGTATCCAATAGTCTCCTTTGGATATCCTATGAAGACACATTTCTCCGATTTGGGTTCGAGCTTATCAGGTTGAAGCTTTTTCACATAAGCATCGCAGCCCCAAACTTTCAGAAACGACAACTTTGGTTTCTTGCCAAACCATAGTTCATAAGGCGTTCTCAACAGATTTTGATGGTGCCCTATTTAACGTGAATGCAGGCCGTCTCCAAGCATTAACCCCAAAACGATAGTGGTAAATCAGTAAGAGACATCATAGGATCGCACCATATTCTAGTAAAGTACGATACGACGTTCGGAACACACTACGCTTGTGATGTTCGGGTGGCGTGAGTTGCGAAACTATTCCACATTGTTTTCAATGTACACCAAACTCGTAACTCAAATATTCTCCTCCACGATCCAGATCGTAGAAACTTTATTTCTTGTTACGATGATTTTCAACTTTCACTCTGAAATCTTTGAACTTTTCAAACGTTTCAGACTTATGTTTCATAAGTAGATATACCATATTCTGCTTAATCATCTGTGAAGGTGAGAAATACGATTATCCGCCACGAGCCTTCAATATTCATCGGGACACATACATCTGTATGTGATTTCCAACATCTGTTTGCTCTCCATAGTACCGGAGAACGCGTTTTAGTCATCTTAGCCATGAGCACGGTTCGCAAGTTACAAGTGATTCATAATCAAGTTGGTTCCAAAAGTCCATCAGTTATGGAGTTTCTTCATGCGCTTTACGCCGATATGACCTAAACGGCAGTGCCACAAATAAGTTGCACTATCATTATCAACTCTGCATCTTTTGGTTTCAACATTATGAATATGTGTCACTACTATCGAGATTCAATCAAGAATAGACCACTCTTCAGGGTGCATGACCATAAAAGATATTACTCATATAAATAGAACAACCATTATTCTCTGATTTAAATGAATAACCGTCTCGCATCAAACAAGATCCAGATATAATGTTCATGCTTAACGCTGGCACCAAATAACAATTATTTAGGTCTAATATTAATCCCGAAGGTAGATGTAGAGGTAGCGTGCCGACCGCGATCACATCGACTTTGGAACCATTTCCCACGCGCATCGTCACCTCGTCCTTAGCCAATCTTCGCTTAATCCGTAGTCCCTGTTTCGAGTTGCAAATATTAGCAACAGACCAGTATCAAATACCCAGGTGCTACTGCGAGCATTAGTAAGGTACACATCAATAACATGTATATCACATATACCTTTGTTCACCTTGCCATCCTTCTTATCCGCCAAATACTTGGGGCAGTTCCGCTTCCAGTGACCAGTCTGCTTGCAGTAGAAGCACTCAGTTTCAGGCTTAGGTCCAGACTTGGGTTTCTTCTCTGAGCAGCAACTTGCTTGCTGTTCTTCTTGAAGTTCCCCTTCTTCTTCCCTTTGCCCTTTTTCTTGAAACTAGTGGTCTTGTTGACCATCAACACTTGATGCTCCTTCTTGATTTCTACCTCCGCAGCTTTCAGCATTGCGAAGAGCTCGGGAATAGTCTTATTCCATCCCTTGCATATTATAGTTCATCACGAAGCTCTTGTAGCTTGGTGGCAGTGATTGGAGAATTCTGTCAATGACACATATCTGGAAGATTAACTCCCATTTGAATCAAGTGATTATTATACCCAGACATTTTGAGTATATGCTCACTGACAGAACTGTTTCTCCTCCATTTTGCAGCTATAGAACTTATTGGAGACTTTCATATCTCTCAATCCGGGCATTTGCTTGAAATATAACTTCAACTCCTGGAACATCTCATATGCTCCATGACGTTCAAAACGTCGTTGAAGTCCCGGTTCTAAGCCGTAAAGCATGGCACACTGAACTATCGAGTAGTCATCAGCTTTGCTCTGCCAGATGTTCACAACATCTGGTGTTGCTCCAGCAGCAGGCCTGGCACCCAGCGGTGCTTCCAGGACGTAATTCTTCTGTGCAGCAATGAGGATAATCCCTCAAGTTACGGACCCAGTCCGTGTAATTGCTACCATCATCTTTCAACTTTGCTTTCTCAAGGAACGCATTAAATTCAACGAACAACCAGCACGGGCCATTCTATCTTACAATCAAACATAAACAAGGCAAGATACTTATCAGGTACTAAGTTCATGATAAATTTAGGTTCAGTTAATCATATTACTTAAAGAACTCCCACTTAGATAGACATCCCTCTAATCATGTAAGTGATTACGTGATCCAAATCTACTAAACCATGTCCGATCTCACGTGAGATGGAGTAGTTTCATTGGTGAACATCACTATGTTGATCATATCTACTATATGATTCACGCTCGACCTTTCGGTCTCCGTGTTCCGAGGCCATATCTGTATATGCTTGGCTCGTCAAGTATAACCTGAGTATTCCGCGTGTGCAACTGTTTTGCACCCGTTGTATTTGAACGTAGAGCCTATCACACCCGATCATCACGTGGTGTCTCAGCACGAAGAACTTTCGCAACGGTGCATACTCAGGGAGAACACTTCTTGATATAGTGAGAGATCATCTTATAATGCTACCGTCAATCAAAGCAAGATAAGATGCATAAAAGATAAACATCACATGCAATCAATATAAGTGATATGATATGGCCATCATCATCTTGTGCTTGTGATCTCCATCTCCGAAGCACCGTCATGATCACCATCGTCACCGGCGCGGACACCTTGATCTCCATCGTAGCATCGGTTGTCGTCTCGCCAATCTTATGCTTCCACGACTATCGCTACCGCTTAGTGATAAAGTAAAGCATTACAGTGCGATTGCATTGCATACAATAAAGCGACAACCATATGGCTCCTGCCAGTTGCCGATAACTCGGTTACAAAACATGATCATCTCATACAATAAAATTTAGCATCATGTCTTGACCATATCACATCACAACATGCCCTGCAAAAACAAGTTAGACGTCCTCTACTTTGTTGTTGCAAGTTTTACGTGGCTGCTACGGGCTTAGCAAGAACGATCTTACCTACGCATCAAAACCACAACGATAGTTTGTCAAGTTGGTGCTTGTTTTAACCTTCGCAAGGACCGGGCGTAGCACACTCGGTTCAACTAAAGTTGGAGAACTGACACCCGCAAGCCACCTTTGTGCAAAGCACGTCGTGAGAACCAGTCTCGCGTAAGCGTACGCGTAATGTCGGTCCGGGCCGCTTCATCCAACAATACCGCCGAACCAAAGTATGACATGCTGGTAAGCAGTATGACTTATATCACCCACAACTCACTTGTGTTCTACTCGTGCATATAACATCAACATATAAAACCTAGGCTCGGATGCCACTGTTGGGGAACGTAGTAATTTCAAAAAAATTCCTACGCACACGCAAGATCATGGTGATGCATAGCAACGAGAGGGGAGAGTATGATCTACGTACCCTTGTAGATCGACAACGGAAGCGTTTGGTTGATGTAGTCGTACGTCTCCACGGCCCGACCGATCAAGCACCGAAACTACGGCACCTCCGAGTTCTAGCACACGTTCAGCTCGATGACGATCCCCGGACTCCGATCCAGCAAAGTGTCGGGGAAGAGTTCCGTCAGCACGACGGTGGTGACGATCTTGATGTACTACCGTCGCAGGGCTTCGCCTAAGCACCGCTACAATATTATCGAGGACTATGGTGGAAGGGGGCACCGCACACGGCTAAGAATATGATCACGTGGATCAACTTGTGTCTCTAGGGGTGCCCCTGCCTCCGTATATAAAGGTTCAAGGGAGGGGGGCCGGCCGGCCAAGGTGTGGCGCGCCAGGAGGAGTCCTACTCCTTCTGGGAGTAGGACTCCCCCCTTTCCTAGTTGGAATAGGATTCGTGGAGGGGGGGGAAAGAGGAGAGAGAGGAGGAAGGGGGGCCGGCCCCCTCTCCTTGTCCAATTCGACCAAGGGGGGAGAGGCGCGTGGCCCATCTCTGGCCATCTCTCCTCTCTTCCACTAAGGCCCACTAAGGCCCATATACCTCCCGGGGGGTTCCGGTAACCTCCCGGTACTCCGGTAAAATCCCGATTTCACCCGGAACACTTCCGATATCCAAACATAGGCTTCCAATATATCAATCTTTATGTCTCGACCATTTCGAGACTCCTCGTCATGTCGTGATCACATCCGGGACTCCGAACAACCTTCGGTACATCAAAATGCATAAACTCATAATATAACTGTCATCGTAAACCTTAAGCGTGCGGACCCTACGGGTCGAGAGAACAATGTAGGACATGACGAGACACGTCTCCCGGTCATACCAATAGCGGAACCTGGATGCTCATATTGGCTCTACATATTCTACCGAAGATCTTTTATCGGTCAGGACCGCATTAACACTACGTTGTCCCTTTGTCATCGGTATGTTACTTGCCCGAGATTCGATTCGTCCGGTATCCAATACCTAGTCAATCTCGTTACCGGCAGTCTCTTTACTCATTCCGTAATACATCATCCCGCAAACTAACTTATTAGTTCCAATGCTGCAAGGGCTAAGTGATGTGCATTACCGAGAGGGCCCAGAGATACCTCCGACAATCGGAGTGACAAATCCCTAATCTCAAAATACGCCAACCCAACATGTACCTTTGGAGACACTCTGTAGAACACCTTTATAATCACCCAGTTACGGTTGTGACGTTTGGTTAGCACACAAAGTGTCCTCCGGCAAACGGGAGTTGCATTATCTCATAGTCATAGGAACATGTATAAGTCATGAGAAAGCAATAGCAACAATACTAAACGATCGGGTGCTAAAGCTAATGGAATGGGTCATGTCAATCAAGATCATTCAACTAATGATGTTGATCCCGTTAATCAAATAACCAACTCTTTGTCCATGGTTAGGAAACCATAACCATCTTTGATTTAATGAGCTAGTTCAAGTAGAGGCATACTAGTGACACTCTGTTTGTCTATGTTCACACATGTATTATGTTTCCGGTTAATACAATCTAGCATGAATAATAAACATTTCATGATATAAGGAATAAATAATAACTTTATTATTGCCTCTAGGGCCATTATTTCCTTCAGTTCTCCACTGCACTAGAGTCAATAATCTAGATACACAGTAATGATTCTAACACCCATGGAGCCTTGCGTGCTGATCATGTTTTGCTCGTGGAGAGGCCTTAGTCAAACGGGTCTACAACATTCAGATCCGTATGTATCTGCAAAATCTCTTGTCTCCCACCTGGACTAGATCCCGGATGGAATTGAAGCGTCTCTTGATGTGCTTGGTTCTCTTGTGAAATCTGGATTCCTTTTGCCAAGGCAATTGCACCAGTATTGTCACAAAAGATTTCATTAGACCCGATGCACTAGGTATGACACCTTTAGATCGGATATGAACTCCTTCATCCAGACTCCTTCATTCGCTGCTTCCGAAGCAGCTATGTATTCCGCTTCACACGTAGATCCCGCCACGATGCTCTGTTTAGAACTGCACCAACTGACAGCTCCACCGTTTAATGTAAACACGTATCCGGTTTGCGATTTAGAATCGGCCGGATCAGTGTCAAAGCTTGCATCAACGTAACCGTTTACGATGAGCTCTTTGTCACCTCCATATACGAGAAACATATCCTTAGTCCTTTTCAGGTACTTCAGGATGTTCTTGACTGCTGTCCAATGATCCACTCCTGGATTACTTTGGTACCTCCCTGCTAGACTTATAGCAAGGCACACATCAGGTCTGGTACACAGCATTGCATACATGATAGAGCCTATGGCTGAAGCATAGGGAACATCTTTCATCTTCTCTCTATCTTCTGTAGTGGTCGGGCATTGAGTCTGACTCAACTTCACACCTTGTAACACAGGCAAGAACCCTTTCTTTGCTTGATCCATTTTGAACGTCTTCAATATCTTGTCAAGGTATGTGCTTTGTGAAAGTCCAATTAAACGTCTTGATCTATTTCTATAGATCTTTATGCCTAATATGTAAGCAGCTTCACCGAGGTCTTTCATTGAAAAACTCTTATTCAAGTATCCCTTTATGCTATCCAGAAATTATATATCATTTCCAATCAGTACTATGTCATCCACATATAATATCAGAAATGCTACAGAGCTCCCACTCACTTTCTTGTAAATACATGCTTCTCCAAAAGTCTATATAAAACCAAATGCTTTGATCACACTATCAAAGTATTTATTCCAACTCCGACAGGCTTGCACCAGTCCATAAATGGATCGCTGGAGCTTGCACACTTTGTTAGCTCCCTTTGGATCGACAAAACCTTCCGGTTGCATCATATACAACTCTTCTTCCAGAAATCCATTCAGGAATGCAGTTTTGACATCGATCTGCCAAATTTCATAATCATAAAATGCGGCAATTGCTAACATGATTCGGACAAACTTAAGCATCGCTACAGGTGAGAAGGTCTCATCGTAGTCAATGCCTTGAACTTGCCGAAACCCTTTTGCGACAAGTCGAGCTTTGTAGACAGTAATATTACCGTCGGCATCAGTCTTCTTCTTGAAGATCCATTTATTCTCAATTGCTTGCCGATCATTGGGCAAGTCAACCAAAGTCCATACTTTGTTCTCATACATGGATCCCATCTCAGATTTCATGGCTTCAAGTCATTTTGCGGAATCTGGGCTCACCATCGCTTCTTCATAGTTCGTAGGTTCATCATGATCTAGTAGCATGACTTCCAGAACAGGATTACCGTACCACTCTGGTGCGGATCTCAGTTTGGTTGATCTATGAGGTTCAGTAGTATCTTGTTCTGAAGTTTCATGATCATTATCATTAGCTTCCTCACTAATTGGTGTAGGTGTCACAGAAATAGTTTTCTTTGATGTACTACTTTCCAATAAGGGAGCACGTACAGTTACCTCGTCAAGTTCTACTTTCCTCCCACTCACTTCTTTCGAGAGAAACTCCTTCTCCAGAAAGTTTCCGAACATAGCAACAAAAGTCTTGCCTTCGGATCTGTGATAGAAGGTGTATCCAATAGTCTCCTTTGGATATCCTATGAAGACACATTTCTCCGATTTGGGTTCGAGCTTATCAGGTTGAAGCTTTTTCACATAAGCATCGCAGCCCCAAACTTTCAGAAACGACAACTTTGGTTTCTTGCCAAACCATAGTTCATAAGGCGTCGTCTCAACAGATTTTGATGGTGCCCTATTTAACGTGAATGCGGCCGTCTCCAAAGCATAACCCCAAAATGATAGCGGTAAATCAGTAAGAGACATCATACATCGCACCATATCTAGTAAAGTACGATTACGACGTTCGGACACACCATTACGCTGTGATGTTCCGGGTGGCGTGAGTTGCGAAACTATTCCACATTGTTTCAAATGTACACCAAACTCGTAACTCAAATATTCTCCTCCACGATCAGATCGTAGAAACTTTATTTTCTTGTTACGATGATTTTCAACTTCACTCTGAAATTCTTTGAACTTTTCAAACATTTCAGACTTATGTTTCATTAAGTAGATATACCCATATCTGCTTAAATCATCTGTGAAGGTGAGAAAATAACGATATCCGCCACGAGCCTCAATATTCATCGGACCACATACATCTGTATGTATGATTTCCAACAAATCTGTTGCTCTCTCCATAGTACTGGAGAACGGCGTTTTAGTCATCTTGCCCATGAGGCATGGTTCGCAAGTACCAAGTGATTCATAATCAAGTGGTTCCAAAAGTCCATCAGTATGGAGTTTCTTCATGCGCTTTACGCCGATATGACCTAAATGGCAGTGCCACAAATAAGTTGCACTATCATTATCAACTCTGCATCTTTTGGTTTCAACATTATGAATATGTGTGTTACTACTATCGAGATTCAATAAGAATAGACCACTCTTCAGGGGTGCATGACCATAAAAGATATTACTCATATAAATAGAACAACCACTATTCTCTGATTTAAATGAATAACCGTCTCGCATCAAACAAGATCCAGATATAATGTTCATGCTTAACGCTGGCACCAAATAACAAATATTTAGGTCTAATAGTAATCCCGAAGGTAGATGTAGAGGTAGCGTGCCTACCGCGATCACATCGACTTTGGAACCGTTTCCACGCGCATCGTCACCTCGTCCTTAGCCAATCTTCGCTTAATCCGTAGTCCCTGTTTTGAGTTGCAAATATTAGCAACGGAACCAGTATCAAATACCCAGGTGCTACTGCAAGCATTAGTAAGCTACACATCAATAACATGTATATCACATATACCTTTGTTCACCTTGCCATCCTTCTTATCCGCCAAATACTTGGGGCAGTTGTGCTTCCAGTGACCAGTCTGCTTGTAGTAGAAGCACTCAGTTTCAGGCTTAAGTCCAGACTTGGGTTTCTTCTCTTGAGCAGCAACTTGCTTGCTGTTCTTCTTGAAGTTCCCCTTCTTGTTCCCTTTGCCCTTTTTCTTGAAACTAGTGGTCTTGTTGACCATCAACACTTGATGCTCCTTTTTGATTTCTACCTCCGCAGCTTTCAGCATTGCGAAGAGCTCGGGAATAGTCTTATTCATCCCTTGCATATTATAGTTCATCACGAAGCTCTTGTAGCTTGGTGGCAGTGATTGGAGAATTCTGTCAATGACGCAATCTTCTGGAAGATTAACTCCCATTTGAATCAAGTGATTATTATACCCAGACATTTTGAGTATATGCTCACTGATAGAACTGTTCTCCTCCATTTTGTAGCAATAGAACTTATTGGAGACTTCATATCTCTCAATCCAGGCATTTGCTTGAAATATTGACTTCAACTCCTGGAACATCTCATATGCTCCATGACGTTCAAAACGTCGTTGAAGTCCCGGTTCTAAGCCGTAAAGCATGGCACACTGAACTATCGAGTAGTCATCAAATTTGCTCTGCCAGACGTTCACAACATCTGGTGTTGCTCCAGCAGCAGGCCTGGCACCCAGCGGTGCTTCCAGGACGTAATTCTTCTGTGCAGCAATGAGGATAATCCTCAAGTTACGGACCCAGTCCGTGTAATTGCTACCATCATCTTTCAACTTTGCTTTCTCAAGGAACGCATTAAAATTCAACGGAACAACAGCATGGGCCATTTATCTACAATCATACATAAACAAGCAAGATACTATCAGGTACTAAGTTCATGATAAATTTAGGTTCAGTTAATCATATTACTTAAAGAACCCCCACTTAGATAGACATCCCTCTAATCATGTAAGTGATTACGTGATCCAAATCTACTAAACCATGTCCGATCATCACGTGAGATGGAGTAGTTTCATTGGTGAACATCACTATGTTGATCATATCTACTATATGATTCACGCTCGACCTTTCGGTCTCCGTGTTCCGAGGCCATATCTGTATATGCTTGGCTCGTCAAGTATAACCTGAGTATTCCGCGTGTGCAACTGTTTTGCACCCGTTGTATTTGAACGTAGAGCCTATCACACCCGATCATCACGTGGTGTCTCAGCACGAAGAACTTTCGCAACGGTGCATACTCAGGGAGAACACTTCTTGATAATTTAGTGAGAGATAATCTTATAATGCTACCGTCAATCAAAGCAAGATAAGATGCATAAAAGATAAACATCACATGCAATCAATATAAGTGATATGATATGGCCATCATCATCTTGTGCTTGTGATCTCCATCTCCGAAGCACCGTCATGATCACCATCGTCACCGGCGCGACACCTTGATCTCCATCGTAGCATCGTTGTCATCTCGCCAATATTATGCTTCCACGACTATCGCTACCGCTTAGTGATAAAGTAAAGCATTACAGCGTGATTGCATTGCATACAATAAAGCGACAACCATATGGCTCCTGCCAGTTGCCGATAACTCGGTTACAAAACATGATCATCTCATACAATAAAATTTAGCGTCATGTCTTGACCATATCACATCACAACATGCCCTCCAAAAACAAGTTAGACGTCCTCTACTTTGTTGTTGCATGTTTTACGTGGCTACTACGGGCTTAAGCAAGAACCAATCTTACCTACGCATCAAAACCACAACGATAGTTTGTCAAGTTTGTGCTGTTTTAACCTTTGCAAAGACCGGGCGTAGCCACACTCGGTTCAACTAAAGTTGGAGAAACTGTCACCCGCAAGCCACCTATGTGCAAAGCACATCGGGAGAACCGGTCTCGCGTAAGAGTACGCGTAATGTCGGTCCGGGCCACTTCGTGCAACAATACCGCCGAACCAAAGTATGACATGCTGGTAAGCAGTATGACTTATATCGCCCACAACTCACTTGTGTTCTACTCGTGCATATAACATCAGCATATAAAACCTAGGCTCGGATGCCACTGTTGGGTTTCATAGTAATTTCAAAAAAATTCCTACGCTCACGCAAGATCATGGTGATGCATAGCAACGAGAGGGGAGAGTATGATCTACGTACCCTTGTAGATCGACAACGGAAGCGTTTGGTTGATGTAGTCGTACGTCTCCACGGCCCGACCGATGAAGCACTGAAACTACGGCACCTCCGAGTTCTAGCACACGTTCAGAACGATGACGATCCCCGGACTCCGATCCAGCAAAGTGTCGGGGAAGAGTTCCGTCAGCACGACGGTGTGGTGACAATCTTGATGTACTACCGTCGCAGGGCTTTGGCTAAGCACCGCTACAATATTATCGAGGATTATGGTGGAAGGGGGCACCGCACACGGCTAAGAATATGATCACGTGGATCAACTTGTGTCTCTAGGGGTGCCCCTGCCTCCGTATATAAAGGTTCAAAGGAGGGGGGCCGGCCAGCCAAGGTGTGGCGCGCCAGGAGGAGTCCTACTCCTTCTGGGAGTAGGACTCCCCCCTTTCCTAGTTGGAATAGGATTCGTGGAGGCGGGGAAAGAGAAGAGAGAGGACGAAGGGGGGCCGGCCCCCTCTCCTTGTCCAATTCAGACCAAGGGGGGTAGGGGCGCGCGGCCCATCTCTGGCCACCTCTCCTCTCTTCCACTAAGGCCCACTAAGGCCCAAATACCTCCCGGGGGGTTCCGGTAACCTCCCGGTACTCCGGTAAAATCCCGATTTCACCCGGAACACTTCCGATATCTAAACATAGGCTTCCAATATATCAATATTTATGTCTCGACCATTTCGAGACTCCTCGTCATGTCCGTGATCACATCCGGGGCTCCGAACAACCTTCGGTACATCAAAATGCATAAACTCATAATATAACTGTCGTCGTAACCTTAAGCGTGCGGACCCTACAGGTTCGAGAACAATGTAGACATGACCGAGACACGTCTCCGGTCAATAACCAATAGCGGAACCTGGATGCTCATATTGGCTCCTACATATTCTACGAAGATCTTTTATCGGTCAGACCGCATAATAACATACGTTGTTCCCTTTGTCATCGGTATGTTACTTGCCCGAGATTCGATCGTTGGTATCCTATACCTAGTTCAATCTCGTTACCGGCAAATCTCTTTACTCGTTCTGTAATACATAATCCCGCAACTAACTCATTAGTTGCAATGCTTGCAAGGCTTAAGTGATGTGCATTATCGAGAGGGCCCAGAGATACCTCTCCGACAATCGGAGTGACAAATCCTAATCTCAAAATACGCCAACCCAACATGTACCTTTGGAGACACCTGTAGAGCTCCTTTATAATCACCCATTTACGTTGTGACGTTTGGTAGCACACAAAGTGTTCCTCCGGCAAACGGGAGTTGCATAATCTCATAGTCATAGGAACATGTATAAGTCATGAAGAAAGCAATAGAAACATACTAAACGATCGGGTGCTAAGCTAATGGAATGGGTCATGTCAATCAGATCATTCAACTAATGATGTGATCCTGTTAATCAAATAACAACTCTTTGTCCATGGTTAGGAAACATAACCATCTTTGATTAACGAGCTAGTCAAGTAGAGGCATACTAGTGACACTCTATTTGTCTATGTATTCACACATGTATTATGTTTCCGGTTAATACAATTCTAGCATGAATAATAAACTTTTATCATGATATAAGGAAATAAATAATACCTTTCTTATTGCCTCTAGGGCATATTTCCTTCATTACCTTCATCTCCAGAGCCATGAGCATTACTTTCAGGCGGGTATCCTCGGGCCTGCATCCTTCATACAATGGAGTAACCGCGTCTATCTCCAGTTGATCCAGCTTGGCTTTCTCTCAGGCGGCAGCTCTTGCGTTATCCGTCTGCTTGAGAAGCAACTCTTGAATATGAGGGTCCTGCACCCAGCCTCCATCATCGTCTGCTCTGGCATCTTCATCTTCATGATCATGCCCATCATCTTGATCTTCCTCATCATCATTGCCCGGCATCTTCTACATGATGACTGTGTACAACATCACCATTGCGATCATGTCCTGGAGATTCTTCATCTTCATCACCTTGCCACCAATAGCCATCCATGAAACCACACAAGAGCAGGTGGTCCCGCACCTGCCCGGAATCCGGGTCCGCATTAAGGCTCTTCGGCTTGCATCTTCGACACGGACATCTTATCTCCATCTCGTTCTTTTGAAGCATTTCGTCCTTCGCGGAGCTGAAAAACCTATTCACGATGCCTTCGGTCATCGTGCGGACCATGGTCGCCTGTGGGGTAGAGCAAAACGATATTTTAGAACCAAGAAAAAAATTTGGCATGACTTTCCCTAAAAATAGGACCGAAAAGAATGCATAGTGCCAAAATTCTCGCCGAAACGGAAATGAATCAACATTCCGGCAAAATATTGGCAACTATCGCATTTCAAATACCGATACTTGCAAACAAACATATGCAACACCACAAACATATATAGATCTAGCAAGGCCATAAAAAGTGCATGTGCACGTTGTTGGAGCGAGCTAGGGAGAAAAAAAAGTAGATCTACAACATAAAGATAGCTTTCCCCTTACTTACCTATCAAAAAAGGTAATTTAACCACTTAATTTTGATGAATCTATGGTGCAAATGAGGTGAGGAGGAAGTGGCAGCCGACACAAACTTGGAGGAGGAGCTAGAGAGAATGAAGTGGGCAAAGTGAGTGTGTAGGTGTGGCTGTCCAAAATATCTAGCTGGTCCCAGGTTACTAATGGCGCACCACAGACAGATGCGCCATTAGTAACCGCGCACCAGCTTGAGGTGCGCCATTGGTAGTTTTGCAAAAAAAAGTAGTGGCGCACTGCGTTGGAGGTGCGCCATTACTAGTTTAACTAGTAATGGCGCACTCTTCCCTGGTGCGCCATTAGAATTTTTGGAAAAATAATAATAATAAATTATTACTAATGGCGCACCGTGGGTCTGGTGCGCCATTAGTGTCTGCACACTAATGGCGCACCGACGCATGGTGCGCCATTACTATATAGTAGTGGCGCACCACATGTCTGGTGCGCCATTAGTGGCCATATCATCTATAGCCCTTTTCCTAGTAGTGCTAGTGAGATCCCTGGAGAACCTTCTAGGTATTGGAGAACCTGTGCTCCAACGCAAACAAGTAGTGACGGACGTGCGTGTCCTCCTCACTGACACGGTGACGCACCACCTCCGCGGGGTCCTCGAGCCTCTGGACCGTCACTGGCCCACGCGACCGCCACCAAAGAAGGTTCGGGTCAACGACAGGCTGGCTCCTCACCAACCTGCGCCCCCCGATAGGTAGCGCCTCCCAGTACCACCCCGGCGGAGCCCAGTCCCGGACATGGCCCATCTGGTCAAGCAGGTGTCGTCCTCCGCCGACTCGATGACGAGGATGCGGGATAGGCATCGTCCACATCGATGCGGGAAAAATTGCTTTAACTAAAAAAATAGCAACAAGTTCTTGCTAACTAGTTCTATTAATTCAACTAGTTCTTATTAAAAATAAACTTACTATAAATAAAAATAAACTAGTACCTAATTATTACCTAGTTCTTACTAACTAATTAGTACCTAGCAACTATTGCCCTAATTACCATCTAATTTGATGAAGCTAGGGGTGGAAAGTGGTAGCGAATATTCAAATTATCCAACTATAAAGTGAAATAAGTGGTCAAATTTTACTCGTTTTATGATTCATCTTAGAAATTTGATTCATTTCCACCCTTACATGAACCCTAACTCATTTGAGCCGCATCTGCATCCGATTCGTTTCCACCCTTACATGAACCCTAACTAATTTGATGCAACTAAAATATAAAGAAACCCTAGGCAGAGGTAGGGGAAAGGGAGGAGCAGGCGTGCTCACCTCGGGTGCCTACGAGGAGGGAGGGGCAGGCGGCGTCGAGGTCGGGGTTGGGGCTCGGGCGCGCGGCGGATGGCGGCGTCGAGGTCGGGGTCGGGGGCGGCGTCCGGGGCGGGGTTGAGGTCGGGGGCGGGGGCGGCGTTGAATCTGGGGTCGGGGGCGGCGTAGAGGGTGTGCGGAGAGCGCGCGGCTGCCGACGGGCGACAATGGCGGTGAGAGTGGAGAGCTAGATTTGGGGGAAGTGGCCGTGGGGAAGGACGAACCCCGTGGTTAAGTCAGAAGTAGCAGTAGCGAGTTCCAGAAAGCGCGCTACTGCTACGTTAGCTACAACACGTTCTGGGATACACGCTACTGCTACTCCTTCCTCTTTTTCCCCTTTTTCATTTAGTTTTCTTCACATTTTATTTTTTTCCTTTCACCTTATTCTATTTCTTTCATTTTCAATTACCTTTCTATTTGCTTTCCATTTAATTTTATATCCTTTAGTAGTAGCGAGTTTAGATTAAAACGCGCCACTACAAAGAAAGTAGAGGTAGCGCGGTTCGATATAGGTCGCTACTACTATGTGAAGCCTATCGGCTAAGCCGTGGGAATTTTAGTAGTAACATGTTTAGAACAAGACACGCTACTGCTAAAACTTTATCTGCAGCACGGTTTATAAGGTTTTCCCTAGTAGTGGTTGGCTGAGAATGCAGGCCTCGCTGACTTCCTCTGCGACCAACGCGAACAGTATCTCTTACTCACTAATATCTTTGTGCAAAAGTTTCATTTCATTTCTAGGAGGTCTCCACCTTCGGTGGATTTCTATTTATATGATGAGTATAAGGAGATGACCCTTCGTGAATTTTGTGAGGTTTGCAAGTTGCCTTTTTCGGGCAGCGTAGAGGAACCACATCATGACGATGTGGAGGGGTTTATTGATACAATTGCTGTAGGCAAACTAGGAAAGATTCCAATGCAAGAATCACTAGCATACATTTTCCTGTTTTACGTTACTTTGCATTATTTACTAGTAGATGCTTAATTGGTTGTGGGAACTCTGGCAACCTAAGTGCCCCTGATATTGTTATTTTGTGCCATGCCTTGTTTCGTGATGACTCATTCAGTATGGGCACTATTGTTGCAATGCGGTTAAATCTTAACCGTACTAAGGGCCCCATCCTGGGAGGCATCTTCGCCTCGCGCCTCGCTGCATACTTTAACATACCTATTAGGCATTATGAGAAAGAAGAAAAGTTGTTGCCTACTGTTCTTCTAAATTACAAGAGTATGCACTACAAAAAAAAGACACATCCGTGACATTTTGGGCCGAACGAAAGTTTTTTTGCATACATATGACACTTCTATGACGATAATTGTGACAAAACCCGGTATCATCATAGATGTGGTGGGCTCCTACTTCTATGACAAAAAATCATGACAGAGAATGGGCTTTTCGTCCCGGGCGGGCCGGAGACGCAGCTGCATGACATTCTTTGGGCCGTCCATGACGGAAAAAACCGTGGTAGAAGCGAGGGCGAGGAAAATTTTGGGGAGTTCCCGTTTACGGTGGGAGGTCGGGGGCCAAGCGATGCGTGTTTCTCTCGTACATGTACGCGCGTGTGTGCAAGGCGTTGGCTCTAACTGAACCCGAGCGATTGCACTGCAGGCTACGCGTTACTGAACCCGAGCGATCAATCGATGGCTGTTAACTGAACCTGATCGAGCGATTCCTTCGCTAATGCTGCTAACTGAAGGCGATCGATGCTGCCTCTGGGATGAACAGTGAGCGTTGCGAGGGGGTGGATGAACAGTGAGCTGTGGCGTTGCCTCTGGATGAACAGGACCCCGTGGTGTGGTGGAGGGCTGGATGAATAATAGACGTGGAGGGGTGCCCGTGGAGGGGTGGTTGAACAGGACCCCGTGGTGTGGAGGGCTGGATGAACAGTAGACGGTGGAGGGGTGCCCGTGGAGGGGTGGTTGAACAGGACCCCGTGGTGTGGAGGGCTGGATGAACAGTAGACGGTGGAGGGGTTCCCGTGGAGGGGTGGTTGAACAGGACCCCGTGGTGTGGAGGGCTGGATGAATAGTAGATGGTGGAGGGGTGGTTGAACAGTAGCCGGTGGAGTAGCGCGCGGTGGAGGCTAGATGAACATGAGCCCGTGGAGGCTGGAGGAGGTCGACGGTAGCCCGTGGAGGCTGGAGGAGGTCGACGGTAGCCCGTGGAGGCTGGAGGAGGCCGACGGTGGAGATGAACAGTATCCGTGGAGTCCCCTTTTGCGGTACGCCACACCCCTCCTGATAAACAAGACCCCGTTTCGACCGTAGGAGGTCCGTTTCGTCCGTTTTGCGGTACGCCACACCCCTCCCGATCAACAGGACCCACATGTTTCGACCGTAGGAGGTCCGTTTTGTCCGTTTTGCGGTACGCCACACCCCTCCCGATCAACAGGACCCCTGTTTCGACCGTAGGAGGTCCGTTTCCTCTGTTTTCCGGTACGCCACACCCCTCCCGATCAACAGGACCCCCGTTTCGACCGTAGGAGGTCCGTTTCGTCCGTTTTGCAGTACGCCAGACCCCTCCCGTTGAACAGGATCCCGTTTCGAACGTGGCCGGTCGAACACATGGCCGTTTCCTCCGTTGTGCGGTACGCCAGGCTTCGTTTCCATCGCCTGTTCCGTCCAAGCCCTCCCGATGAACACGAGAACGCATCCTGTTCCGACCCAGCCTATCGGGGGACTGATCCACGAACACCTATGGGACCGGCGGGCCAAGTCCCTTTCGGTTTGGCAGGGGCGGAGGTCGCACGAAGAGCAGATCGAGGCGAAACACACAAGCAGTTTACCCAGGTTCGGGCCGCACGGATGCGTAAAACCCTACTCCTGCTTTGTGGTTTGTATTGAGTTCTTGCTCGAGAGCGTGGAGTGCTACAGTACACACCAGCAGCTAACGAGACCGAGCGTGAGTGTTCTGTTTTTTTGAACCCCTCTCTACGTTGCGCATGGGCCTCCTTTTATATGCTCAAGGGTTCACCGACAGGTGGCAATGGAGACAAAGGGTAAAAATGGAAAGGTGCTGCGGTAGGTATAGCTACCTGCTACAGTGTATCATACCTAACCCTGACGGCAGGGGACACGCGCATTAAATGCCCGTCTGCGTCGCCTAAAAAGTGAAAAAGGGACCGTCAGGGGCGCCACCGCTCTCCACGATGGCGATCTTGTCAGCGCCGCTTGCCACCGTGCGCCGCTGGCTGCACAGCCTGCCGCCACGTACGCCTGGAAGGGTCCCAGAGCGACACGTTGGTGGATGTGCTGGAGCGCGGGCACAGAGTGGTGGCTTGCCATGGCAAGCGCCTTGCCGCGGTCGTTGTCTTGTCGCGTCCGGGAGCTTGTCGCTCACTGGGCCTTGCCGGGACGCGTGGCGCGTCGCGGCAAGTTCCTTGAAGTGCCTTGGTTGGCCTTCCCGGCAAGCTCCTCTTGCCGGGGTCTTGAGATGCTTTGGCCTGGATACTTTGTCCTTGAATGGCTCCAAAGGAACCACAGAGGACCTTGGCGTCACCCGACAAGCCTTGCCGCGGGATGCTGCGACTGCCCGTGCACAAGTTCAGGATACTATGGTACCCCTACTCTAGTACACCGACAGGAGCCCCCGGGCCTGGGCCATACACGGTGCCGAGCGCTGTTGGGCCAGGCCCAAAACAGGGCACGGGCACGCGCGGCCTAGGTTACGCCGTATCTCTTTCCACATCCACCGCGCCCTCCCCGAACGACACGCGTTGAATGCGGCATCGTGGGAGAGATCGTGGGGGGTTTCTTTATTCGGAAATGCGGAACGTCCGCCTCCTCCCTCTTTATAAGCAGAGGAAACAGGGGTAGTTCGCCCATTCGCCAGTTGCTGCTTCAATCTCGAAAATCTCCGCCGCTCCCTTGTCTTCCCAAAGTCGAAAGAGAGCAGCGCTCCGCTCCCCATCGCCACCAGCACCACCAACGCCGTCGACCTCCTCCACCACTTCCGCCATGGCTCCAAAAGCCGACAAGGGGAAGGTTGTGAAGTCGACCGAGGCACAGCGGCTGGTGGCACTGCGAAAGGAGCGGGCAGTCTTCCCCCCCAAGCTCGCCGCGAGGGAGCTAAGGGAGAACTACTACCTCTTCTGGTCGACGGAGACGCGAGCGCATCCGCGCACGAAGGTACTTCCAGCCGCCGCTTGGAAGAGGGCTCCAAACGGATATCCTTTCTTCGCCTTGTTTTTCTACTGCGGGCTCTGTCCGCCCTTCTCTGAGTTCTTCTACGATATCATGAACACCTACGGGTTCCACCTCCTTGACTTCACCCCTAATGCCGTTCTGACCATGGCAGTTTTCGCACATCTCTGCGAAAACTTTGTCGGAGTCCATCCCAATGTAGCCCTTTTTCGCCACTTCTTTATGCCCCGAGTAGAGAGAGGAGAGCCTTTATCCGGTGGAATCGCCTGGATCTCGAGGGCCGGCAAGAAGGATACTTATCTGGAGGGAGAGTTCCGTGGCAAGTGGGAGGAATGGAGAGCAGACTGGTGCTGGATTGACGAGGAGAACCCGCAGCCGTTTACCACCTGGCGCCAAACCCCAGTAGCACGCGGCAGCGATTGGAGTGACGTGGCCCCGGAAGACGATAGGCTGAAGATTGCCGTCACCCGGATCCTACGCCTCAGGCTTGCCGGGCTCACTGTGGGCGCTGTTGGCGCAGATTTTCTTCGCCGCCGCATCGCCCCCCTGCAGGAACGAGGGAGACCCGCCTGGGAGTTCAAGAATGCGGCGGATATCATGAGGCTGCGGCCGGGCCTCAACTTCAACTTCACCGTTCTGGAGCTCAACGCGATGCTCCAGGAGCTGTTCAAGTATGACCCCCAACATCCCGAAGTGTTCAGGTTGCCGGGGGGCGTCGTTCCGCTGTGCAACAACTCCGCGCTCGACCGCATCCGTGCAATGATGCCACTGTTTGACTCGCATGGAATTGTCCCAACTTGGCAAGAGCCTGCGGACGACGTCGTGCAGCAATTCTTTGATGGCTTGGTAGAAGTGCCGATCCGCCCCGACGAGAAGGATAGCCTTACTCGCGACACCACCGATGAGGAGATGACACGCATCGCCACTAGGCTGGAAGAGGCGGCGGCAGCCGCGGGCGAATTTGGATTCACCATGGAGGAGGCAGATGCAGCAGAGGCGGCAAGCCATGCCGAGCGAGGGGAGCCCGCTGGCGAGAAAGAGCTTGCCGGTCATGGCATCGAGTAGAGCGAGCCCGCCAAGGATACAAGCGGCTCGCTTGGATATCAACTCCTCTTCCTCCTCATCTTCACGCAGCTCGCCGCAAGCAGAGCCTCCATCTCCACCAAGAAGGCGTCTCCGCAAGGCCGGGGACGTACCGGAGCGGCAAGCGAGTCAACAGCCAGCGCCGCGTGACACGCTCCACCGCAGAAGGCACTGTTGCCGCGGGAGCATCTCACGCTTGCAACGGCAACTGGAGCGGGGTCCCACTCGGACCACCGCTACTGTCTGCTCCTGCCGCTTCTCACGCCGCGGCGGCAGCCTGAGCGGGGTCGTCTCAGACCACCGCCACTGTTCCCGCCAAGCGGCCAAGGGAGACCACCCCTTCTGCCTCCTCGCGCCGGACGTGAGCCGGATTTCGACTTCTCCGCGTTCAGCTCCGACGAGGAAGAAGAAGAAGAGTAAGATTCCTTGTTGTACTTGTAGTTCTTCAATCCTTGCTGTTTGGTCTTGTATATTGAAATACTTTACTCTGAAACTTGTTCCTTTTTAGGACTCTGGCCCAGAGAGCAGCAAAGAGAGCCAAGGTCCCGGTGATTGTCATCGAGGACGAACCACTGCGACAGCAGGGGGTGCGCCCGAGACAACCTTGCCGGACCCGGCAACTTTTCTCCAGAGCAGCCCCCAGCGTAAGTATATGGTTTGCTTTCCGCTGTGAGGTGCGCATGGATACTCTGTCTTTGCTGATATCTGACTGTTGGTTTGTGTAGGAGCAGAGCAACCTCACCAGGAGTGCCCGGAGGCTGCCCCCGAAATGCCAAGGGAGAGTCCTCCGGAAAGGGGGAGTTCTCCGGCAAGGGACAACACCAGCGGCCCCCCGGCGGCGGAGACCACGACTGCAGAACCCGGAACAGGTAATCCTTTCGCTGCAAGACTTCCCTTGGGTTCTTCTTCTTTTTGATCTTCTTGGGTATTTGCTTGACTCTTCTCCCTTTTCCGGCTGTCAGACCCATCTGCTACGGAGCCGATGGAGACCGAGGTTGTCGCCGAAGAAGCAGCCGGGCGGCGAGCGCCCGCCGGCGCAGAGGCCGCCAAGGCTGCCGCCGCAGCAACTGGCGAGGGGTCTGGCGATCGCACTGACGGCCCTGAGGCCGCAGGAGCGCCAGGCGCTATCGACCGCCGACCCGTCCGCCGCTGCCGCAGCGCCAGGCTCCGAAGAGCCCCAGCCAGGCGTCTACTTGAAGGCCGGCGATGGCGTCTTCATCAACCTCCCCTGGGCGTCAAGCTCCAGGGGCCAGGTCGAGGGAGAGATCTTTGATGGGGAGGTGCTTGCCTCCGCTGGGCTGACGCTGGTTGACGCGCCGAGCAGCAGCAGCGAGCCTGAGGAGGAGCGGCTGCTGCGGAAGTTGTTGTCGCTCTACCGTGCGCGGCAAGCCAAGCTGGAATCCCGCGAGGCGCTTGTCGCGAAGGCGGGAGCAGACATCGAGAACGCGCGGAGGAGCTCCGGGGTCTCACCAGGAAGCTCTCCGGTCCCTGGCAGAGGAGCGGGAGCAACTCGCCGAAGAGCAGAAGGCCTTCTTCTGAGAAGGCCGAAGTTGAAGAGCAACAGCGGCTTGCCGCTGAGAAGCTGTTTGCGCAGGAGGGAGCTGGCGCAGCGGAAGGTCAACCTTGACGCCCACGAGGAGGAGCTTGCGCGCGCGAGCAAAATTCGGCGGAGCCCTTAAGCAGCGGAGGATGCTGCCGCAGCCGCCGAGGCCGCCAAGAAGGAGCTGGAGACGAAGGTGGCGCAGCTGGAGGCCGATCTCGCCGAGAAGGGCAAAGAGCTCAGCGCCGCCAAGGACTCCAACGCGATCTTGAGTTGAAGCTGACACTTTGACCAAGACGCTGGACGGCGCCAAGGAGCAGGAGGTGGCCTTGAAGGAGGAGATCAAGGCCGACAAGGCGCTGCTGGAGAGTGCTGCCGCCGCCCAGAATGCTTTTAAGGAGAATGTGGAGCACTGGACGGGAGTCTTGTGAATGTTGCCGCAGACATTGACAGGGAGCTGGCGCAGCTGGGGATGGAGGATCTCGGGTATCCCTCCGACGAGAACCTCCAACCCAGCGCCAAGCTCATCTTGTTCTTCAAAGGCGTGGCGACGGCCCTCCAGCGACTCCGGGAGAGGATCCCAAAGCAGCTGGCCGACGAGTCGCGCAAGATCTGCGCGGGAGCTCTTCAAAAGTGTTGGTGAAGGTGGCCTTCCGCAACCCGGGCCTCAACCTCACCAACGTCCTCAAGACCCTGCCGCCGGATGCTGATCTGGAGGCGCTCAAGACCCTTGTCGCACCCATTGTGGACAAGGTGAGCGGGATCAAGAGGATCGAGGGCGATCGCGTAGACTAGGCCGCCCGTTTCTTCTTTTCTTGTCGCTGTTTGTCATGTTATGAAAACAATCTGTTAGAGCCGCGACAAGCTATCTTTGTAATATAACTCTATTCTGGGTAATGATTGCAATGTTATTCCCTTTACTTGATTCCTCCCTTTGTATGTCTTTTTACCCTACGCTTTTAGGGAACTTGCCGGTGCAGGCACCTGAGCCGCGAGCGCTGAGTGCGGGACGTCAGCAGCCTGCTGGCGGTGCCGCTACCGACAAGAAACCTTGTCGCAACTAGTTGCAGCTCACTTAAGTTGTTGAGCGGACTCGAAACAAAGTAAGGGCGCAACTAGCTACGAGTTGGTTCCTCCGCGCACAGGTTTTCCATACAAAGTGCGGTCGTTCAAGGGAGATAACTTAAAAAATTTAAAAATCTGATTGCTCAAACTTTGGCAACTTAGCTTTTCTGTTGTTTGCTTCCCGGTAAGGCGAAACTTTCTTGAACGACGCCTGGTCCATACCATTATCTTCTCCTTTCCCCCCCGGCAAACTTGTGGGCGAGGGAACCTTCCTTTCCTTGAGAAAAAAGAAAGAAGAGAAAATAAAGATATGGAGCCTTACGGCTCGTTATTGCTTACCGGGGAGTAGGTGCTGCACAAAGTGTCAGATAACACATGCAAAAAATAGAAAGCATGAAATTGACAAGATGTGCGGAGCACATGAGCTTTACTTATGCACGGGGTCTGCGCCCGGCTTTGTACAAAGGATTACATGCAACAGCGGCAAGACTTGTACAAAAGGTGGTTGCCGGAACAGGTTCCGGCAACCGCGCCTTACGGGTAAAACTTACGAAGATGCTCAATGTTCCAGGAGTTGCTCACCGGAATGGCATCTTCGGTCTCAAGGCGGACAGCGCCAGGCCTAGTGACTCGTTTCACCCGGTAAGGGCCTTCCCACTTCGGCGTCAACTTGTTGGAATTCTTGGCGGACTGAACACGCCGAAGAACAAGGTCGCCTTCCTCGAGACTTCTGGCGTTAACTTTGCGGCTATGGTAGCGGCGCAAAGCTTGCTGGTAGCGAGCAGCTCGTACACAGCAGCCTGAAGACGGTCTTCCTCAAGGAGCAGCGCGTCATCTTGTCGCAGCTGCTCTTGCTCAAGCTCATCATAAGCGAGCACTCGAGGTGACCCGTATACGAGTTCCGTGGGGAGAACTGCCTCTGCTCCATAGACTAGAGCGAAAGGTGTCTGGCCAGTGGCTCGATTTGGCGTCGTCCTGATCGACCAAAGAACCACCGGCAGCTCCTCGATCCAGTTTCTTCCGCACTTGTGCAGCCTGTCGAAAGTTCTGGTCTTGAGCCCACGCAGCACTTCAGCATTTGCCCTCTCCGCTTGACCGTTGCTTCTCGGGTGAGCAACAGAAGCGAAGCAGACCTTGGCGCCAAGATCTTGGACGTACTGCATGAAGGTGCGGCTCGTGAATTGTGTACCGTTGTCGGTGATTATCCTGTTAGGGATCCCGAAGCGGCAAACAATCGACCTGAAGAACTTGACTGCTGACTGTGCTGTCACCTTCCTCACTGGTTCCACTTCCGGCCACTTTGTGAACTTGTCGATTGCAACGTACAAGTACTCAAAGCCCCCGACTGCTCGGGGAAAGGGGCCGAGGATGTCGAGCCCCCAGACCGAAAATGGCCAGGATAAAGGGATCGTCTGGAGAGCTTGAGCTGGTTGGTGTATCTGCTTGGAATGGAACTGGCACGCTTCACACTTGGTTACTTGTGCAGTTGCATCCTGGAGGGCTGTCGGCCAAAAGAAACCTTGCCGGAATGCTTTGCCGAAGTGCTCTTGCGCCAATGTGGTGACCACATATGCCTCCATGTATCTCTGCCAACAGCTTTTGTCCGTCTTCCCGGTGAATACACTTCAATTTCACACCGTTGAGTCTTCTTCTGTACAGTGTCTTGTCGACAAACTGGTACATACTTGACTGCCGGGCTACTCTTTCCGCTTCTTCTTGCTCTTCGGGAAGTTCTCCTGTCTGAAGGAAACGGACAATCTGCTGTGCCCATGCTGGAGCTTGTGGCTCGACAACAAGGACTAAAGGCAAATCTGCTGCTGCGGGAACATCCGCTTCTACGGCGAGAACCTGCGGCTCTGCCGGAGCTTGACGTTCCCCGGCAAGCTTGCCGGAGCAAAACTTGTCGGGAGCTTCTGCTTCAACGGAACAAACCCTAGGGCTTGCCGGAGCAGACTGCTCCTCAGCGCTCTTGGCGTTGATCTTGGGGACCTTCTTGGCGGCGGCTTCGGGAAGCTCTGCCGGAAAATAGTCACCAGAAATCAACTTCCTCTTCTTGCTCTGTCCAGTTGATGGCGTTACAGACGGTTGAGTCAGCTTGAGCACAAAGATCCCTGGTTCCACAGGTAACTTAAGTGCGGCGCACTTTGACAGGCCATCGGCAATGGCGTTCTGAGCTCTTGGAACATGCTCCATCTGTAGGCCGTCAAAGTGCTCTTCTAGCTTTCTCACTTCGTCGACGTAGGCTTCCATCAACGGACTCTGATAGCTCTTGTTCACTTGGCGGACGACAAGCTGCGAGTCACCCCCTGACAATGAGCTTCTTGATCCCAAGGTCTGCCGCGATCCTGAGACCGGCAAGCAAGCCTTCGTACTCTGCAGTATTGTTTGTTGCTTGCTCCTTGGGAAAGTGCATCTGGACTACGTACTTGAGGTGCTCTCCGGTGGGTGCGACAAGCAGCACGCCAGCGCCGGCGCCTTGGAGCGAAAAGGCACCATCAAAGTACATCAGCCACTCTTTGCTTGCTTCCTTGACGGGGATGCTCGTTTCTGTAATTTCTTCATCTGGTGTTGGCGTCCATTCTGCTATGAATTCTGCCAATGCTCTGCTTTGGATAGTTGAAGTACTCTCAAACTTGAGGCCAAAGCTTGACAGTTCCAGTGCCCACTCAATAATCCTGCCTGTCGCTTCTGGATTCTGTAGTATCCTCTTCAGCGGAAAGCGAGTGACAACTGTAATCTCGTGTGCTTGGAAGTAATGGCGCAGCTTTCTCGAGGCCATGAGAAGGCCGAAGAGCAATTTCTGCACGCCAGAGTACCTTGACCTAGCCCCCTACAGAAGGGAAC
This sequence comes from Triticum urartu, assembly GCF_003073215.2. Lineage (NCBI taxonomy): Eukaryota > Viridiplantae > Streptophyta > Magnoliopsida > Poales > Poaceae > Triticum > Triticum urartu. Next base: position 33,813 of record NW_024113859.1, read on the forward strand.
TGACAAAGTAAACTGGGCGCTGCACCATTCTCTTCTGTATCTCCTCGCGCGTCTGCGCAGATCCATCCTTGTCGGGACCAGAGCTCTCCGGGGAGGCCCCCTGCTTGTCGCCGGATGCGTCTGCCGTGGTTGCTGGCTCGTCATCTGCCTCCCTCTCCGCTACTAACGCAGCACTAACCACTTGATTGGTTGCCGCTATATACAACAGCAACTTCTCTTGTGGCTTAGGTGCGACAAGTATTGGAGTGGAGGACAGGTATCTCTTCAAGTCTTGTAGCGCAGCCTCCGCTTCCGGAGTGCATTTCATTGGACCTGCCTTTTTCAATAATTTGAAAAACGGCAGGGCGCGCTCAGCAGACCTAGAGATAAACCTGCTGAGAGCAGCCATGCAACCGGCAAGTCTTTGTACATCCTTGACGCACTTTGGTGCTTCAATCTGCTCAATGGCCTTGATCTTGTCGGGATTGGCTTCGATTCCCCGCTGAGACACGAAGAACCCGAGAAGCTTGCTGGAGGGGACTCCAAACACACACTTCTCGGGGTTGAGCTTGAGGTTGATCTTGCGCAGATTTGCAAAGGTCTCGTCTAAATCTTGGATCAGAGTTGCCTTGTCCTTGCTCTTGACCATTATGTCATCCATATAGGCTTCCACATTTCTGTGTATTTGTGGCTCAACAGCGACATGGACTACTCTTGCAAATGTTGAGCCAGCATTTTTTAATCCGAAAGGCATCCGTATGAAACAGTACGTGCCACATGGAGTAATGAATGCGGTCTTCTCCTCATCCTCTTCTGCCATGTAGATCTGATGGTATCCTGAGTATGCGTCAAGAAATGAAAGAAAATCACATCCGGCTGTGGAGTCAACAATCTGGTCAATGCGCCGCACAGGAAATGGGTCTTTGGGACAAGCTTTGTTAACATCGGTAAAATCGATACAAAGTCTCCATTTCCCGTTCGCCTTGCGCACGACTACAGGATTGGCCAACCACGTAGGATGGAGCACTCCTCTAACAAGGCCTGCTGCTTCCAACTTCTTGATCTCTTCTGCAATGAATTCTTGGCGCTCCACTGCTTGCTTCCTGACTTTCTGCTTGACGGGCCGCGCATGAGGACAAACGACAAGATGGTGCTCAATTACTTTCCTGGGAACACCGGGGATGTCAGACGGTTGCCACGCAAACACGTCGACATTCGCCCGCAGGAAAGCAATGAGCGCGCTTTCCTATTTAGGGTCGAGAGTGGCACTGATGGTGAAGGTACCACCAGTGCCGTCCTCCTTGGCGGACACCTTCTTGGTCTCTGGCGGAGCTGCCATTGTCTTCTTACACTTGTCGGTGCAGCTCGATGGTGCGTCCTCGACGGCGGCGCAGCACTCCGAAGAGGTGCGCTTGCCGGAGTGGGCATCAAAACTCTTGCCGGACTTAGTCTTCTTCTTCCCCCCGGGAGCTTCAGCGGCAAGTGACTTGCGGTCTATTGCGGCTGCCGCTTCCCGGTAGATCTTGTCGGCGCAGATAAGAGCATCCTTCTTGTCACCGGGGACAGAGATGACGCTTATCGGGCCTGGCATCTTCAGCATGTTGTATGCGTAATGAGAGGCTGCCATGAACTTGGCGAGTGCTGGACGGCCGAGTATCCCATTGTAAGGCAACGGAATATCGACAACGTCAAAAGTGACCCTCTCAGTCCTGAAGTTTAGCTCGCTGCCAAATGTTACTGGCAACGTGACCTTCCCCTTCGGCTTGCTTCTTCCCGGTTGATTGCTTGGAATGTGCCGGTCTCTTCAAGCTCGCTGTCAGGGATCTGGAGTTTCTGGAGTACAGCGGAGGAGATCAGGTTCAAGCCGGCCCCGCCGTCAACTAGCATCTTAGTGACCTTGAGGTTGCGGATAGTTGGTGAAACCAACATCGGCAAGCACCCGACCGCAGTTGTGCGATCAGGGTGGTCCTCAATGTCAAAGATGATAGGCGTGCTGGACCATTTCAGAAGCTTGCGTGACTCGACAGGTGGTTCCGCTGCATTGACTTCCCGCACCCACTGCTTGAGTTGGCGGTGCGAAGTATGCAGAGAAGCACCGCCGTCAATGCACAGACCTCCGTGGCTTTCTAGAACTCCTGCTCACTGGTCTCGACATCATCCATGTCTTCGTCGTCGTCGTCATCTTCATCCTTATCGCAACCGTGGGGAGGTCTGTCTCCTTGCCGCTGCTTGGCCTTGCCGCGGCGTCCTCCCCGGCCGGCGCGCTTCTTGCCAGATTCTCCAGCGCCTCCTTGGGCCCTCTCCTTGTCTCGTCACTCATACTCAGCCTTTTGTTGTTGGACAAGCTGCTCGACCTTCTTGCAGCTCTGGAGGTCATGGCCCTTGTTGCGGTGGATCTTGCAGTACTGCTTGTCGGTGCCGTCCTGCTTGTCGGCGACCGCAACAGCCTGGCAGTTGGTGCATGCGGCAATCTCCTTGCCGGAGCTACCAACTTTGGCTTTCAAGGCGCCACCTTCATTGCCGGACTGCTCAACGACTAGCACATCTTTGCCTTTCTTCTTCCTGTTCCACCGCCGGTTTTTCTTTGCCGAGGCAGCATCCTCGCTGTCAGATCCTCCTACTCCTGCATTCTCTCCGGGGAGTTTCCTCCCTTCCTCAGCACGTGCACACTTGTCGGCCAGGGCATATAGCTCACTGACGTCTCTGATCTTGCACATCGCCATCTCCTCCCGCATCCTGCGGTTACGCACGTTCTGATGGAACGCGCTGATGACCGCGGCAGGGTGGACATCTGGGATGTTGTGCTGTACACGGCTGAATCTCTGAATGTACTTGCGCAGGGGCTCTCCTTCCTTTTGGGCGAGCAGATGAAGGTCACTCTCTTGGCCATGAGGTTTGTGGCCGCCTGTAAAGGCGCCGACAAACTGATGGCATAGGTCTGCCCAGGAGGATATGGAGTTGTCCGGCAAGTGCATGAGCTAGGACCTGACGTTGGGCTTGAGCACCAGCGGGAAGTAGTTGGCAAGGATCTTGTCGTCCCGCCCCCCGGCAGCCTGCACCGCGATGGTGTAGATGCTGAGGAACTCTGACAGATGCGACTTGCCGTCGTACTTCTCTGGTACGTCTGGCTTGAAATTCTTCATGCTGGGCCACTGGACTTGCCGCAGCTCACGAGTGAACGCAGGGCATCCTACCGCGTACGGCAAGTCGCCTGGTTCCCCTGGCGCATGCATGTCGACAGAGGGCCCAGCGCGCTGGTCTGATTGACGTCGCGCTTCTCTTCGGCGCTCGATGCGAGTACGAGCGTCTTCTTGCTGTCGTTCATGAAGATCTGATGACGCGGTGGAGTCGCTGTCGAGGTGGATCCGGTGAGTCGGCGATCTTGGCCTTCGGGGCGGAGAGTGCACAATGGCTGCACCCCCACCGGTCTTGTCGCCACCGGCTCGTGCCTGGCTGACTTGCCGCGGCTGCGACGTGCTCGGCTGCCGTTGAGTGTCGCCGTTGGCGAAGCCGATGAGACTCTGAATGGTGGCCCTCCAGTCGTCGATCTTGTCTGCCGTTGGAGGGTAGTCCAAGAGCAGTTGAGCTCGCGCCAAAGCTTCTGCTGTAGTGGCGGGTGGTGGTGGCGAACGGTGCGAGGAGCGGGATATGCTCGGACTTCTAACTATGTTAGAAGGAGCAGTATCCCGTCCAGGCGACCATGCCTTGCTCGTGCCAGCATGTTGGCATGCATGCTGGTCTTGAGCACTCCGAGATCCACCAGCTCGTTCTTGGTCCAGCAAACGCATGGTACCGTGAGTACCATGACGCTGCCGGTCCCGCGCCTCCTGAGATGGGCGCGGTGCATGTACGGACGCCGAGGTCTTGGAGTGCGCCCGGTCGTTGTGGGAGCCAGCTATGCCGCCGATGGGCAGCGCAGCCTTGTCCTTGGCCCTGGCAGCACCGTGAGCTCCCTCGTCGACGCCTGTTCTTCCGCCGGCGTCCGCCCCATCAGCCATTTGCTCTGGTGGTAGCGGGGCGGATGGAGCAGCCGCCTCCGAAGCCTTCTTCTTCGGCGGCATGTCGATGAAGATGATGAAGATCTAGCTCGCGTGAACGCCGGATCTGGTTCACACAACCTCGACGCCCCCTACCTGGCGCGCCAAAGATGTCGGGGGACTGATCCACGAACACCTATGGGACCGGCGGGCCGAGTCCCTTTCGGTTCGGCGGGGGCGGAGGTCGCACGAGGAGCAGATCGAGGCGAAACACACGAGCAGTTTACCCAGGTTCGGGCCGCACGGATGCGTAAAACCCTACTCCTGCTTTGTGGTTTGTATTGAGTTCTTGCTCGGGAGCGTGGAGTGCTACAGTATACAGCAGCAGCTAACGAGACCGAGCATGAGTGTTCTGTTTTTTCGAACCTCCCTCTACGTTGCGCATGGGCCTCCTTTTATATGCTCAAGGGGTCACTGACAGGTGGCAATGGAGACAAAGGGTAAAAATGGAAAGGTGCTGCGGTAGGTACAGCTACCTGCTACAGTGTATCATACCTAACCCTGACGGCAGGGGACACGGGCATTAAATGCCCGTCTGTGTCGCCTAAAAAGTGCAAAAGGGACCGTCAGGGGCGCCACCGCTCGCCACGATGGCGATCTTGTCAGCGCCGCTTGCCACCGCGCGCCGCTGGCTGCACAGCCTCCCGCCACGTACGCCTAGAAGGGTCCCAGAGCGACACGTTGGTGGATGTGCTGGAGCGCGGGCATAGAGTGGTGGCTTGCCGCCGCAAGCGCCTTGCCGCGGTCGTTGTCTTGTCGCGTCCGGGAGCTTGTCGCTCACCGGGCCTTGCCGGGACGCGTGGCGCGTCGCGGCAAGTTCCTTGAAGTGCCTTGGTTGGCCTTCCCGGCAAGCTCCTCTTGCCGGGGTCTTGAGATGCTTTGGCCTGGATACTTTGTCCTTGAATGGCTCCAAAGGAACCACGGAGGACCTTGGCGGTCACCCGGCAAGCCTTGCCGCGGGATGCTGCGACTGCCCGTGCACAAGTTCGGGATACTATGGTACCCCTACTCTAGTACAGCGACACAGCTGGTTGGCTCCCACGCGTTCTGTTGCCTCCCGACGAACACGACGCATTCCGTTGCCTCCCCATGAACACGACGCATTCTGTTGCCTCCCCATGAACACGACGACGACGCTGTTTCTCCGTTCCGACCCAGCCATGTACACGAGCCCTCGCCGTACGTATGCGCGAGTAGGCATTCGAGACCCCGCCCGCATGTACACATACGTGGCCGTATTTTCTTTCTTGCACCCTGGTCATTGTACGTACGTGTACATGCTACGTGCGCGCCTTTACTACGACACGTGTGTGCCTCTACATCCACGAGTATATATGTACATACATGTTCGCGACAAGAATGACAACGCTACGTACGCTTCGACCAGGTGGGTCCCGACTGTCAGGCACTTCCTTGCATGCGAAGATGTAGCTGGTGGGTCCCAACAGTCAGGGGGGAGAATCGTTTTTTTTGCCCGGACGCACTTCCTTAAGTGCGAAGATGTAGCTGGTGGATCCCAGCAGTCAGGGGGGCGAATTGTTTTTTTTGCCCGGACGCACTTCCTTGCGTGCGAAGATGTAGCTGTGGGTCCCAGCAGTCAGGGGGAAACATTTTTTTTGACGAAATACAGTGGCCCGTCCGGTGGGTCCCAGCTGTCATGTGGAGGAATCATTATTTTCTGCGTAATATGGAGGCACTTCCTTGCTGCGGCCGTGGACCTAGCTGTCAGCCTCTCCACGTACAGTCCTCATCCGATGGAAGTCGTTCCTTGACCACGTTGACCACGCCGCGCCGAGAGCACCAGGGCGGTGGACAATGGCGACGTCTAGGAAGGGGACGACGCGGAGCCGGGGAAGACGTGGCAGTGGAAGCACGCGCGAAGAGGAGTACGAGGGTTCACTGGTTCGGCTGCGGTGTGAGGCTGCCGTCATCGCAGGGCCTGGCCAGCGGTGGGAATAGTAGGGGGCGGTGAGGCCTCCGTGACAGCACATCCGGCCACGGGAGGCAGGAGCATGTGGCACGACCGGCGCTGCTTTGGGCGGTTGGAGCAAGAAGACCAGAGGTTGAAGAAGCACTACGGCCGTTGGATGGACATCGTACGGTCACTGGAGCTAGAATCGTTTATATCGACTAAGTTGACAAGGCCCTCCGTCCCCGTCAACTTAGTAGGCCCACAAGTCAGCCTCCCACCAAGGTGGGTCCCAGCTAGCAGGGGGTATTCATTTTTCTGTGCGTAATAAGGAGGCACTTCTAGTGGGTCTGAGCTGATAGCAGGCTTTTTTCGCGAAATACGGTGGCCCGTCGGGTGGGTCCCAGCAGTCAGGGGCAAACGTTTTTTTCGCGAAATACTGGTGGGCGTCCGGTGGGTCCCTGCTGTTAGGTGGAGGAATAATTATTTTCCGTGTAATAAGGTGGCACTTCCTTGCGGCTGCCATGGACCCAGCTGTCAGCCTCTCCACGTACAGTATTCCTTCGATGGAATTCAGTCGTTGACCACATTGACCACGCCGCGCCGAGAGCACCACGGCGATGGACGATGGCGAGGCCTAGGAAGGGGATGACGCGGAGCCGGGGAAGACACGGCAGTGGATGCCCACGCGGAGAGGAGTACGAGGGTTCACTGGTTCGGCTGCGCTGCCGTCGCCGCAGAATAACAAGGGGTGTGGGTGAGTGGAGTGGAGGGATGGCCTGGCCGGCGGTGGGAGTAGTATGGGGGCGGTGAGGCCTCCGCGGCAGCACTGCTGTCCACGGGAGGCAGGAGCAGGCGGGACGACTGGCGCTGCTTTGGGCGGCTGGAGCAAGAAGACCAGAGGTTTAAGAAGCACTCTGGCCATTGGATGGACATCATACGGTCAGTCGAGCTAGAATCGTGCATATTAACTAAGTTGACAAAGCCCTTCATCCCCGTCAACTTAGTAGGCCCACTATACTGGGTCCCAGCTAGCAGGGGGAGTATTCATTTTTTGTGTGTGTAATAAGGAGGCACTTCCTTGCGTGCGAAGATATAGCTGGTGGGTCCGAGCTGTCAGCGGCGGTAACGTTTTTTTCGCGAAATACAGAGGCCCTTTCGGTGGGTCCCAGATGTCAGGTGGAGTAATCATTATTTTGCGCATAATAAGGAGGCATTTCCTTGCATGCGGCCGTGGACCCAGCTGTCAGCCTCTCCACGTACAGTCCACTTCAGATGCATGTCGGTCGTTGACCACGTTGACCACGCCACGCCGAGAGCACCAGGGCGGTGGACGACGACGAGGCCTAGGAAGGGAACGACACGGAGGCAATGAAGACTCGGCGGTTGTTTTTGTTTCCCACGCGGAGGGGAGTACGGCTGTACAAGGGTTTACTGGTTCGTCCGTCATCGCGGGAGAATAACAGTAGGTGTGGGTGAGTAGAGGGATGGCTAGGCCAGTGATGGGAGTACGGTGGGGCAGTGAGGCCTGCGCGGCAGCACAGCCGGCCGCGGTGAGGAGGGAGCAGGCAGTCCCGCCGGCGCTTGTTTGAGCGGCTGGAGCAGTAAGAGCAGAGATTGAAGAAGCACGACGGCCGTTGGATGGACATCCAATAGTATACAGGCCATCTGTGGAAAGCCTCAAATCTGTGGAAAACAGCATACATCCTATCTGCCATTATTTCAAATAATTTACAGCCCATTTGCTAATTCTTACGGGTTTTTTTGGAGCCCATATTCTTTTTGTTAGGATTACAGCCCATACTGTGGCCACGGTTAAAAAATTATACGAAATTTTGCATATGTCGGTGCGGTCTGAACTGTTTTTAATCCCGAAATTTTGAGTCACATTCAGACTAATTTTAAAAATAAATGTATATCAATATAAAATCCAATAAATTGTCCATGCATAAAAATCAATGCAATTTAAAATCTCGAAATGAAAAAAAAAGATATTTGAAAATAATTGCCGATTTGATGTGTTTTAAAAATGTACATCCCATTTCTCATTACTGATAGGCCATTTTCTCGGCCAGCCGAATGAAGCTCTCATCGTCTTGAAAGATTTGCAGTCCAACAGGCCTGATAAAGCGACTTACTTGATAAATCACAAAAAAATGGGCTATCCATTTTCAGAAAGAAAAAAAACTACTGGGCTGGTCTGTGGTATACTTAAACGAAAAAGGCTGTCTAGACAGGCCAGAGTGTCCCGCACAGCCTAGTTGACACCCTGCTTCCTTCTCAAAAACAAATTAGATAAATTCCACTCCAATTATGACCATTCATAACAATGCCACTGCAATTTCCAAACTTTGAAAAAAGCCACTATAATTTTTGCAAACTTTGAAAAATGCCACTGAAGTTTGCAAACTTTGAAAAACGCCACTCCAGACTTCGAAAATGCCACTAGAAATGGCATGAAATGGCATTTTTCAAAGTTTGGAAATTGCAGTGGCATTTCACGGAAACACCAGATTTGGAGTGACATTTATCAAATTAACCCAAAACAAAAATAACTGGGTGAGCTGCTGTGTCCCTGGTGTCAGCCGCTCGTTGTGCAATTCTCTCGTTTATTGACTACGTTGACAATGGCATGGGACCCAGATGTCAGAAATCCACTAGGAGGAGCCATTTTTTATTGGCTTGAAATAAGGAGGCACTTTCTTGCGTACTGCCATGACCTTGGCGGGTCCCTGCTGTCATCCTCTCCACGTACAATCATCTCCTGATTGTGTACGCGTCAACTTGCTAGGCCCACAAGTCAGCCTCTAAACCCGTGGAGGACAAATACAACCCATTTTAAAAATAACAGCCCATTCCATACGTTCAAACGGAAAGTTCAACATTCAGAGCAAAGTAACAGGTCTGATCCACATATAGAGTACTGAACTTCCACGTTGACAACCATCATAGCCAAGTTAACTATCTACTCCCACTAAAACTCTAGTAGCGTACAAGTACTAACTTACTCTTCGCTAACTAGACAATGCCGGCCGCCATCTGCTGTCCATGCTAAACACCGGCACCGGCGTCCTCCGCCTCGCCTCAGACTTGCCAGAGGTGCAATAGGGCGTGTTGCTCGCGTGCGTTGGCCCTTTGCATGCCGGCGTGGTCCACTGAAGCTTCGGCTTCCAAGCGGGAAACCCACTTGATGAGCTGGTAGTAAAAATCGGCGTCGCGAATACGTGCGTGCCCGACAGCCTCCAGGGCTATTTGCCGGGCGCCGGCCTCCACGTAGTCGGCCCAGTTGCGGGCGCTCTGCTCGCGACTCAGAGCGTCAGTGCGTTGGTGCTCCATGTCCCGCTGGCGGCGCAAATCGGTGATACGGTGCTCCTCCGCCAGGCGGTCGCGCTCCAACAACTCCTGCTCCTACGCCATGCGGTCGTGCTCCAACAACTCCTCGATCTCCGCATTGCGATCTAAAGACAGATAGAATGCCTCCTCTCTCCGTCTACCTTCCGATGAAAACCCGAACACTAGTTCCGGTGGTGACCGCCTCCGGCGTCGCCTACCGCGGACGGGCGGGGGCATGGCAGACGTGGCGAGCGACGTCGGGCCGGTGGGGGCTTATGAGGATATGGCGAGTTGGGTCACGGTGGCACCGGAGAAGGCCAGGAAATAGTACTTATAGGCGGAAGGCAGCGCGACGGTTATCGGAATTCAATGCATAATGGCTTAGCGCACCAGCTTGCCGTGGAAAACAATACAAACTGAAATTATGACTGTGCCGTCCCGTCCCGTCCCGTCTGGGTGGCACGATGGCATGGCGGCAAATGAGTGCACTTGAATCATCTCCCTCCTTGTCAATAATGATTCCACGGATTTAAAAAGCCTGCAACAATTAAAGTGTATCTTTTTTCGCATCGGTTAGCTACCTTAATTACGGCCGGCTGCATGCAGGCACTCAGAATCGCTCGCAGGAAGTACGCGAAGCAGCATGCAGCCACTTAAATCGCTAGACTTAATTAGGCTTAAACTCCTGCATGCCGAGGGCACGCATGCAGCCACTTAAATCACTAAAATTAATTAGGCTTAAACTTCTGCATGTCATTAATTATTGCCATGCCTTGGTCTTGCTGCTTTGCTCACGGGAGTAATAAAACCGGACGGAGGGAGTACCTTGGTTGGTGAGAGGTTTGAATTAAGCCGTGCAAACCAGAAAGGAGGTACTAGTACGTGCGTGATCCGCTATTTATTCGTGTAGTATCGAGTAGGCCGTTTCTTGAATTGAGCCCTGCAAACCGGAAAGGAGGTAGTACGTGCATGATCCGCTATTTATCCATGTAGGATCAATAGTGTAGCTTGTAAGTTTCTTCAGAGGTAGGCATTTTTATCCGTGTAGGATCGATAGTGTAGCTTGTCAGTTTCTTCAGAGGTCCGCATTTTTATTCAAAAAACTACCACTTCGCATCTTGCGTCGCAAATAAAACTGCCAGGAGCGCATTTGTAGGCTAGCTAGTGATCGATCAGTAACTTGTAAACACTGAGCGAACAGAAATAAGTAAGTGTTAATGCATCTCAATGATTCACAGATCATATACAAATATGTAGCTCCAAAAGCAAAGATCAGCCACTTCGGATCTTGCATCACAACTAAAACTAACTAGTACGATTCCCATACATAAGATCAACATGTTAATGCATCTCAATGATTCACAGATCATATACAAATATGTAGCTCCAAAAGCAAAATCTAGAAAAAACATCTGTTCTTCCTACTAACATGGATGCTTCTCTTAGCCAACATTCAGTATAGACTGAAAGACAAATTTGTTTATGAAGTCTACAATTCCTCTTGCAAACATAAGTGGTTTCACCAACAGTTGGAACCATGAGAATGAACCACACATGATGGAGGAACATCCACTGCAATATGATTTGGTCTTCTCTCGATCACACCGCAAGACTATTTTCGGAATACAAACTTTAACTTAGGAAAAATTATGCCCATTGTATAATCAGACCAAAGCAATGAAGCAGCTAGTGTTGGCCAATAAATAGTACAATACTACTTTTCTGCAGTCCATGATGTGACTATCCAATCTTTCTGTGTCTATTTTCAAATGGCACTGCATGCAGTGACTATACTATTCTCTAGCGCAGTTCAACCAAAATTGCGGACACTTTGTTTGTTTGCCAAATAGCAATGGGCAGACATCTCTGTCTGCACAAATATCAAGCAACTAGTAAACATATATCACACCTTGTATTTTCGGTTTAAACATGTCTCTTCCGCTAAGCATCTGTCATGTTCTGCACTGGACAATCTGATATAGTTATGTTTTGCCCTGGACAATTTCATACTGAATTGATTTGCTGGTTCAGAGCAGAAATATAGCGCCTATACTTCATCAGACCAAGGATATCCATGTTCGCAGTGATGGAAGAGGTGAAATTGATACAACCGAAATTGAGCATCCAATCATGGAATCATGTCCTGCACCTCCAATGTAGGTCCACCCTGCCAATAAATTCACATGCAAACTACTAGTATTACTATCTAATGACAGTAAAAAAAGAGTAGCAAGATAGTAGCAAACCATGTACCTTCGTAATGACCAGCTCATAGTGCCACCAATTGGATATAAAGGTTTGGAAAAAAACATGCTCCTAATGTTGAACCAGTTGAACTTTTTGTGCAGTTCCACTAAAATCGAGCATCCCTGTTTGCATAGATATTGAAAGTGTGATTACTCTAAAGGTGGCACTAGTTGAAGCATAGACTCACAAATATAAGCATTCCAATTTCTTAATGGGAAAAGAGGTAGCAAGACTGTTTCTAACCACCTGTTTGAAGGAATAAATAAAGCAACAGCGGCTGATGTCAGGAAGGCATACATAGTTTTTTTCTGAAAAACTGAGCCATTCATGACATTTCCTCTTCTTTTAAGCAAATTTTGTGCAGTTCTACTAAAATAAAATGCCATCACCACCTTGACAATTCAGTGACACTGTACAAAAGGAAATGACTTAACATTACATCATGAAGTCAGGTATATAGTCGACAGGCATTAGAGACAAACATACAGACCTCCTCTGATAACATAATGAACATTAATTTTAACAAAGGTGTGACTAGCTTTACCGGGATAATTTGAGTGAACTCTACACCCTTTGTTCCTTAATATAAGACGTTTTCGCGATTCAATTTAAAGTACCCAAACGTCTAGTATTTATCAAAACAGGTAGTTGTTTTCTTGAGCACATATCTGGGAAAGCTTGCCACACTTTATTTATGTCCATAAGCTAATGCAACACCATTCGAATACTACAAATATCACTAATCCAGTGGCTAGTGCAATAGTAGAGTAGTTAGTTTATTACAGGGTACAGTACAATGGTTTTACTGGACAGATTTCAATAAACTCTAGCTGGAAGGTTTCTATAAGAATTAACAATACAAAATGTAAAGGTAACAAGTTTCAGCATTGGTATACTAGCTCTGCATGAGCACTAAACCAAATACAGAAGTCTGAAGGTAACTAGCATTATTAAATAATGACAGTTTAAAAAATGCAAACCATGTACCTCCAAGGTAAATATCACTTCGAACCACTACAAGAAATATGTCAACTTGTGACCACCACTATTGGTCACTGAATGGTCACAAATTTCCATTTGTGACCTTTTTGTGACCAAAAACATAAGGTGAAAACCTGGCCGTCATAAACTGACTATAGCGACCTTTCTTCTGTAATGGTCGAAGACGTTTATGACCAAAATACGTCTACTGTGGCGTTTTGGTCAGTAGCAACCTCCCCAGGCCACGTAGGCATCCAGCGTGGCAATCTGACGTGGCACAAGATTTAGCCCGGTCCAATTCGATTTTCTACATGGGCCTAGCCCAACAATTCGGCCTTTTTAATGTATATTTTTCCTATTAATTTTTGCTAGCTACATGGGCCTGACCCAGCAATTCAGCCTTTTATTTCTAGATGCGGCCTTTTACAGCGTATGATCTTTTATTTTTTGCCATTTTATTTTCCACTGTTTTACATTTGTCCCAAATATCATAATATCATACACTGGTCCCACGCGTCAGAAATTTCAAATGTGCTCAAATTATTTTGATAAGTGGGTTGCATGAGTCATGTTTCCATTGCACACATTTTCAAATCACATACATAATTACTATTTCATATGAAACAGAAATTGTAGTTCTGAAACATACATGAAATTCAGAGAGAAAATACATTAAATCACATACATAATTACTATTTCATTCACAAATAGATAGAAGATACATTAAATTCCCAGATAACCCTTCCCCTACTGCTGCTACTTCTGATGTACAAAAGCAGGATCATCAGGTTTTACAAAACGCCAACACTCTCCTACTCCTTGTGCTCACCCTTCTGATGTACAAACACCTTTTAGATGAATTTGTCTGCAGAAAACATCAAAGAATCTAGTAAAAAACTGGAATCATCAGGTTCTAACAGACTGAAAGCAACACTGAAATATATTTTGATCAGGGTAAAAACAATAAACCAACAGGAAATATAGAGTTAAAAAGCATTGGTAATACACAAGAAAATAAGGGCGTTAATGTAGCTACAATTTACAATGTCAGAAGACCAGGAAATTAGAGATAAAGCATGGAGTATGATAAATGTGGGACTTTACATTGTAATAGAAATTGAGGATATACGGTGAAAAATAAGAGGAATTCCACTGTAAAGATGCAAGTACAAGGCACTTGTGACTTCAACTAACTTGTGGGCTGATTTTGCTCAAGTTTCTTAATAGACTTACAATGTTTAGCTTCCAGAAATTAAATCACAAAGTTTAGCTTACGTAAACAAAATTACAAGGTTTTCTATCTGCAATCAGTACAAACTTGATAGTGCAACAAGTGCTAATTATCCAATAGCGTCCCAGCTCCACACATCCTAGTACTGGATTTCCTCACACTTGATAGTGCTACAAGCAAGCAAGCAAACATGCAAATACAAGTAGTACTGGTTGTCTAATGAATGGGATACAAGATTCTCCTCAAATAAATTGACAAGGTTTTCTTCTTATTATTTCTAGTTAATGACAACAAGTCATCAATCAAGCAAGCAACATCACATTGGTACAACAGCTAGCATCGTTCAGCATATATGGGGTGTGAGCAGTCAACACCTACTAATTTTATTTTATTTGTTTGCATCGAGTCAGCACCTACTAGATGGGATGGAAATGCATCTTCTGTATTAGTTGTGGAGCATGCGTGTATTATTAACAACGAAAGCAAGCATCGACACTAGTGAAAGAGCAGAGACGAATATGACGTTGCTTGTGCGAGGCGAGGCGAGGCGAAGAGCAGCTCCTCGCTCTTGGCACCGAGCTTGACGAGGGGAGGAGGGCTTCATGGAACCTGCGACAACCCAACCTGTGTAAATCATAAGATCTTGATTAGATATAAATAGTAGTACTGAATGATAGATATAAACATTAGTATTGCCTGAGCTCAATTTTTTTTGCAAGGATAAGCATGTCCCAAACCGCCATTGTGAGATCGTTGTAGTAATAGATGCCAGCATGTGAGAATGAATAAAACAGAACATGAATGTTCTCAAGTGCCATGAAGTGAGAAAGCAGATAGTCAGAATGACGAGGCATGTTAGCTGCCAAAACATATTCAGACTAACTGCATGTCCAGACGGACGGGCCATTCCCAAGCATTTCAAGACACTAGCAGAGGTCAGTAGACAACAAACTTGGATGCTATCTATCCATACTAGTATAGAATGATACGAGGCCAGTAGAAACTGTTTGCTACCGACGAGCTCGCCAAGGTGCACAGTTGTTCAGAAAGGAAGCACATTTGACTAAAGACCAGATTTCAGAGTTTGTAATAGCATCATGAACAGCAGCTGTAAATTACTAAATGTTACCATACTAAATGCTATCTAGAAAGATAGATACGATGCAGGTGGTGTCCATTACCGACGATCTTGCCGAGGTGCATGGAGATGGAGTTGAGCTCGGCCTTGTTCTCGTAGAGGTGGTTGACCGCCTTCCTGGACTACACCAGCTCCTTGGCCAGCGCCTTCAGGAACAAGCATCACCAGCAGAGGAAACCAAATCAGTAAATCAGCCCAAATCAAGGCCCTTGACCTTGAGCTTCTTGGTTTTACGCTTCTTCGTTTTCATTGAATAGCCTTATCAGCAGTACCTGGTCTTGCGTATTCTGATGATGTTCCTGTCTGATTTTGACAAAATAGTCTAATAAGTTGTAATCATCAGAAAAAGAAAAAGGAAGCCACACATATAAGAGATTTTTCTTTAACCTATCCCCTGAAGCTTAATGCATGATATACCTAATGAAACTAAATTTCAGAGGCCAACTAATTTATGATATATCAGTCATCTAAAGTTCTAAACCACTTGCATGTTCTCTTATCTGATTCTAACACAATGGTTAGAAAAAGAGAAGGTGGCTCATATACTTAAATCTTTGTTTAACCCATCTCCCAGGTCTCTGCACAAACGGCACAATAGCAGTACCATTTCTACTTTCTACAGGGAACAACCAGGACAAGAGCAATTTACGAGTGGCTGGTTGTGCACACTGCACCACCTAGAATTGCCACATGATGAGGAACAAACTTGCCAGTACCAATTAAGTGTAGAAGGATTAGCTGGAGCTTGGTTCCAGGAATGGTAACTACGATACCTACATACATAGCACTTACATTTTTTCTATGTTCTAATGGAACAAACATGCAAGCTACAGAAAATGCAGAGGGGTCACCTTCTTCCAAATGCCTTTTTCCAGATGCTGTTGAAGACTTCGACGCCCTCCTGGTCCTTCTTGACGTGGGGCTTCCTGCGACATAGATTCAACCGAGAGACCAGTCAAATTCAGGGGTAGCGGATCTGGGCAGAAAGGGTAGGGAAGGGGGCGCTCACGTGCGGGTGAAGGTGGCCATGGACCTCGCCCGGAGGCCCGCGGACGGCGGCAGCGGCTGGGGGCCCACGGCCACGGGCACGTCGAGGAGCGCAGCGGTGCAGTAGATCACGGCGGCGCGGAGGGCAGGGAAGGGAGCAGTAGAACTCTAGCATGGCCATGGTCGACAGAAGCCTTGAGCAGGGAAGAGAGACGGTGGCCTCGTCAGGAGAGGAGCACGCCATGGCCATGGGAGACGGCAATCTCCCCAATCTCCCTGCGTGGGAAGAGGGGCGGTGGTGGCCGCTGTGCTGGCGGGGTTCCGGCGAGGTCGCAAGGCGGCGCAGGAGCCGGGGAAATCACACGGCGGCGCTCAACAGATCGGGGAGAGGAAGGAGAAGGTGGGGGTGGCAGCGCGGGGACATACATCTACAGTCGGGGAAAGGAGGCCGGGGAGAGGACTGGATCGAGGGAGGAGGTGGCGGCGGCTGCAAGGATAGGAGGGGTACGATGGGGGGGAGTGGATGGGATCTGACCTAGGGTTTGGGCTGCGGGTGGGGGTATCTCTTTGTCATTTTTTTACTTTTTCTGTAGATAGGTGGATGGATGGATGTGGGATGGAGAGATGGATGGATGGATGGATGGGCGCCATGTCATCGATCCGTGGGAAGAGTCCTGATTGGTTCGAAAAACCAGTGATTTAAAAAAAGTGTCTAAGTACTAAAAATAGAGGGATTTTGTGAAGTAGCTATCAAAAATATTTTGCAAAATGGCACCACACAAATTTTCACTAGAGTTAGACCACATTTTATGGATAAGGACCAATTTCTATGCATTTCTGATCTTTCTAGCTATTTTTAATCATTTTCCGATTGCCCAAAATGACTTTTGTGTGAAGGACCTACAATATATTTGTTGCAAAATTGTACCAAATCAATTTTCTAAAATACTACGACATATTTAATGCACAATTGACCAAATGATTGGGTGTCAAAAAATTTGATCCACCTCTCATGAAAAAGACAAATTTCCGCTCATTCAGCAGGAAACGGGTCAAATTTGAACTGCAGCGTCCTCATTGTTTGTTATTTATTTTTTCGAAAAATCATTTCTAGGTACAAAAGTATCTATTTAATTACAGAAACACCAAAAAAATTTCAAGATTCAACAACTAGCTAGGAATGGTCATTCCCGCCGTTTTGACCGCATTTTTAAACGGGCATAAAAAATTCAAAAAAAATCAAAAAATTGGAAAACCTTCGCATTGTGTCATTATATGTGACCAGGTTACCAGGAAAAATAATAAACTTGTAATACGGCAATTCTTTTAAAAAAGTGTTCTCAGAAACGAGCTATCATGTGTGGAGATGAATGGCTTTCAAGCCAGATGATCAATCTTATGGCCACATTCATTGCATAGTTTATTCAAATGATCTCATATTGTGCACAAGGGTGCATATTGGAATGGCAAACAATGTTGCCTAAGGGAGTTTTCATTTTGTTTGCACGGAAAATTGGTTTTCCATTTTTCGAGTGCCCGAAATGAGTTTATTTTGTGAAGGACCTACAATATATTTATTGCAAAATTGAACCAAATCAATTTTATAAAATACAAGTCCATATTTAATGCACAATTGACCAAATGGTTGGGTTTCAAAAGTTTTTATACACCTCTGGTGAAAAAGACAAATTTCCTCCGATTCAGCTGGAAGCGGGTCAAATTTGAATTGTGGTTGCCTCATAGTTTGCTCTTTATTTTTTCCAAAAATCATTTCTAGGTACATAAGTATCTATTTAATCAGAGAAACACCAAAAAAATCCAAGATTCAACCACTAGCTAGGAACGGCCATTCCCGCCGTTTTGTCTGCATTTTGAAACGGGCATAAAAAATTCAAAAAGATCAAAAAATTGGGAAACCTTCGCATTGTGTCATTATATGTGGCCAAGTTCCCAGTAAAAATAACAAACTTGTAATACGGCAATTATTTTAAAAAAAGCGTTCTCAGAAACGAGCTATCAGTATGGAGATCAATGACTTTCAAGCCAAATGATCAATCTTATGGCCACATTCGTGGCATAGTTTGTTCAAATGATCTCATATTATGCACAAGGGTGCGTCTTGGAATTCCAAACAATGTTGCCTAAGGAAGTTTTCATTTTCTTTGCACGAAAAATTCATTTTCCATTTTTCCGAGTGCCCAAAATGAGTTTTTTTGTGAAGGGCCTACCATATATTTGTTGCAAAATTGGACCTAATCAATTTTATAAAATACTAGGCCATATTTAATGCACAATTGACAAAATGGTTGGGTGTCAAAAGTTTTGATCCACCTCTGGTGAAAAAGACAAATTCCCGCCGATTCAGTAGGAAGCGGGTCAAATTTGAACTATAGCTCCCTCATAGTTTGCTATTTATTTTTTCCAAAAATCATTTCTAGTTACATAAGTACCTATTTAATCATAAATACATGGTTTGGTGGCGATACGTCGAGGTTTGGGCGGTGGCCGAGGCCCCCAACTCTAGAGCGCGTAAACTTGCATGCCCGCCGCGTGGTCACCGCGTGGCCGTGGCATTGCCATGTGTTCTGGGCGGCCTAGGCATGTCTAGTGGGTTGGGCACTCCTCAGGTAGGTGCTAGGAAGAAAATCACAACATAAGATTCTCATGAGGAGACCGATCGATGCTCGAACATGAATAAGCAGCCAAGTGTTTGATTAGCGGTACGGGAAATGCACATGGCCAATGGGCGTGAGTTTTGGCCGAGGATGATCATCTACTAAGGAGAATGTATTCACAAATTTTCAGCTCAAAAGGAGGATCCTAGGTGGTACTTGCTTTGCAAAGTACCACACTAGACAAAAATACGAATGTTGAAGCTGGGCTCAAAATAATGAATGGATTGAGATGAAATTTGGTGGAGGATGGTTATTTGGGTATAGGAAAGCATTGTAGAAAATTGATATCATTTTGACATGCCAAAGTAGTACTTCCTTCACAATGCTCTTCTGTGGACAAAAACTTGGGAAAACTAGTGAGAGAGATTGGATGAATGAAATGAGCTAAAAATTGGTGTAGGTAAGTTACATAGGTATGGTCATGCGCTGGTAAATTTTCAGATCATTTGGGTAAGCCTAGCTAGTACTTACATCACAAAGCTTCTCTCGAGGTAGAAACTTTGGAAATTTCCTGAGAAAGATTTACTTGGAAAATTGAGTTGAATATTATCATGTGGCAATGATTTGGGTATGGAAGAGTGCCCGAAAAGTTTGAGGGTAATAGGAGCGGTCTATATAACACTTGCTTTGCAACGTGCCAATTTGGCCATAAAATATAAATTGAACCTGGGCTCACATAGATGATTTGACTGAGCGGCAATTTGGAGGAGGGTGATAATTTGGGCATATGAAGGAACTGTACAAATTTCATGTCATTAGAGATATAAAAAACGTACTTCCTTCACAATGCTTCTAGGTGGACAAAAACTTTGGAAATTTGCCGAGGAAGATTTGCTAGGCAAATGGAGCTGAATTTTGTCATGTGGTAATGATTTGGATAGGAAAGAGAGCCAAAAAATTCCGAGGGCAATCAAGAATATATAAATAGCACTTCCTTCATAAAGTGTTGTTGTGAACAGAATAGGAAAATGAATATTGTTGAATTAGTTTTGAACTAGGCAAGGAAGGATTTTTACATATTTGATGAAGATATGCCCCAAAGAATTTATGAGATTTTTTTTGGGAATTTTGGGAATGATAGAAATATAGGTTGCTTCACAACCTAGGGCAAAAACTACCACATGGACATGACACATAGGCAAAACTGATGAGATGGCGCCTAGTCATCACAACCCACCACAATCTACAAGGCTATGACCATCTATATTGGTCATTAACAACTAGAAATAAGGCAGCGGACTAGCACTGTTTGCTTTGTGACCATTTCGTGTAAGGAAATTACGACCTTTCTGACCAAAATGGTCGCAATGGTTTAGGGTTTGGAGCCCCCTGAACAGCTTTTGACCAATTGGTCTAAAATGGTCATAAATTTATGACCAATTCTTCGAGGGTCACTGACAGAAGGTCATAAGTTGACATATTTCTTGTAGTGAACTCGGGGGGACCTTAAAAATTGCTATCCCAATCTTGATAATCGATCTATCATAAAAACTTGATCGAACGAATCAATAGAACAACCGGAGGAGGAGGTGCCACTCTTGACCTTTCATCTTGTCTTAATAATTGTCTGTGTAGTTTAACCAAAATAAAATGACATCAGCGCCTTGACATTTTGGTGACGCTGTACAAAAAAAATTAACTTATCTCATGAAAGTGAGGTATGTAATCTATAAGCATTAATAGTGCAAAAATCTGAAGGTAGTAACAAGTTTCATCGTTGGTATACTGGCTGTGCAACAGCATTAGAATGCCTTAGCTGAAAAATCTTTAATACATCCACAATCTATAGCTAACCCTGAAATAATCTAGTGACATTAAATGGCATTGCTTAAATTTATCGGTGGCATTAGACTGAGAGCGGCATTAGTTAAATGTGGCATCACTTTAGTAGTAGCATTGCTTGACTTGACAGCTGGCGGTATACTACAGCAAAAAAAGTGGCAATAAGAGCATGGGAGGCCCATTCAGACAGTGGGTGCACCAGTACGATGTACCTCCACGGACGCAGAGTGGTGAGGGAGGTATGGTTGCCCAGAGCAACAAATATCTAGGCAGCATATGTGGATTACGTCCCATTTTTGTTCTCTTTAGCCACCTTTTTCCTATGCGAGGACAACAAACCGATCGACCTGGTCATTCTCTATTGCGTTGTCATGCATTTCTACCCTTCTTCAACCAAGAGACACGGGACTCATTCCTTAGCTACTGATTTCCCCCTTTTCAACCTACATGCGGGTTCGATGCCTACTCTCTCGGACAGTACAGTCTCCCTTCCTTTCCTTATTCAACCCAGACATGGATTAGTCTGCATGAAGTAGGGTTTCCTTCAGTAGTGCAAATTATGGTTTTCGTCTGCGTGGCCAGCAGAGCAGAGGATAGCAAATTGGGAAGATGGTGGAGTGGAAAAATATCCACATGCAACGACGTGGCAGATGGGGCAATAGAACAAGGTTATGGTTCGAAAAGAGGTAGCATACCTGAGTATCGGCGGGAAGTGGCTTCGCTCGTGGTCGTCGTCCTCCTCACACACTACGGTAGCGAGCTTGGGGACGGAGGCCATCCCGCGCGGGCCCTAGGTCTGAGAGGACGGCCTTGTCATCATTGCGTGACCTCGCTCGCCGACGACGAGTGCGTCAACGCTGCACATCCTTTTCTTCCCCGGTGGATCTGTGACCACCGGTGAGGAGGGAGAGAGGGGACATCTTTTTTAGATCTGGAGAGACGGTGGTAGTGTGAGAAGCAAGTGGGCAGCCCTTAGCAAGAAAGCGCTGAAGCTCCAGCCTATATATCTTTTTTATACTGTACTACTAGTACTGGAGGTGGAGTAGTGGTAGAGTAGTTTATATTTTCTCTGCGTACAGTACCAGTTAGTCGTGCTTCAAAACTGATCGGCACGCCATTAAAAAAAATAAAGGTCGATAACTAATGCGGCACCTCGGGCCAACGCGGCCAGATCGCATTTTGCACGAGAAATTATACACCATGTTTCGTTGACATGTGGTCCCGTTCCAACATATCAGTGAGACGACGGCGAGTAGTAGGAGTATTTCCGAACGGACGTGTAGGCCGGTGCGCCTCTTCGTGAACCATGGCAAACTCGCAACCGTCCACCGACTCTTCGCCTTTCCCTCTTGATTTGGAATTGCTGTCGCACGCTCTTCCTCTCCCTCCTCCATTTTCCTTCAGCCCTTCACCCTTTCTTCTGCCATTGTTCGATCGTCTTCTCCATGGAGGGAACAGGCCGGAAATGACCCTGTTATTCTTGCCCCGATCTGAAAGATCACGTGGTGGAGGAACTCATTGATCGGTGCGACGTCATCACCTCGGCTAGCATGGCAGGTTCGTTCAAGCCCATTCTCGACTCAACTAATAACATCATTACAAAGAACCCAAGAGTCAAGGAGTGGTTTGATCTCCCCTATCTTCTTTGCCGTGACCCTGATGACTGGCGCCGGCACGACGGAGGCCTCGCCCTGTGCAAGTTGATGCCGTTTGATAATGATACGTATGATGTTAAGATGCCATCGCTTCAGGGCAAGGCTTGGGCGGGCGCAAATGGAGATTGGGTTGTTTAGATTGGGTCCAACTGCGAGTGGGAACTTGTGAATGTGTACACTCGTGACCGGGTTCCACTTCCAAAAATCTCAGCAGACTGCCCAGAGGTTGAGCACACCGGTATTGTACGCTTGTTCAAATACGATCATGGTGACTATCTTCTACGGAAGATAGCAATTTGTCAAGTTCCCAACCGCTCTTGGAATTACAACAACTATGAAGTTGTTGCTATCTTCGACAAGCTTGTTGCCGTCCTTGGTGGTTTGACTCGATGGATATTGCTCAAATATCAGTTTCTGTACACGGATGAGTACTGTGATGCAATTCAATACGAGGGCCTTGTGTTTGCTACCACCACTCGTGGCACTGTTTTTGCATGGGATCCTCGTAGTTTTGGTACGTTTGTCTTCCACCATAATTATAATTGTTTCATCCACATGCATGCGGGTTAGCAAGTTTCCCTATACTAATTAACCTTCTTCTTGTGTTTCCAAGGTCCTGTGAACATCCCACCACCTACACTTGAAAAATTTTATAACCAAGGGGGAGACGATGGTGATGATCACGAGCATGAGGACGAGCAGCACCCATATACTCTGTGGCGCCTGGCAACTAATTCCGATGGATCACCTCTTCTTGTGTCTATACAGCCCACTGATGATGTTACTGCTAAAGAAGCAGGTGTAGTCTCCCATGGTCGCACTCCCCGGACCTATTCTAACACCCGTTGCATGGTATTCGGGATGGATACTAGTGTGCTAGCACCAACTCCTACTCCCTGGTACAGAATTGATAGTCTTGGAGAAAACTCGCTCCTCCTTGGACAAAACTATCCGTTGATGGTGAAAGGTGATCCAACTCCTCTTGACACAATGTTACTAGTACCATTTATGAGAAGCAACTGTGTCTATACCTCGGACATTTGGGTGGTTCCCTACCCTGATACTGATATAGTAAGCCGCTTCAGCCTGGATGATCAGTCCTGCGTTGGTCTCCAGATCGACGATGGATGGCCCGTCCCAGAGAATCACTCGTGGTTCAAATCAAGTGTTTCCAACGCCGAGGAATGGTTGAGTTGAAGTTCAGTTCATTGCTTGTTATTTGTTTTGTGGTGAAAACTTTAGAATTTATAATGTATCCTCATTGTCGATGTGGGTTGATCACCTGTTGTAGGTAATAAAATGATATGCCTGTGATAAACTTACTAAATTTATGAATGGCTTTCAAGTCGCTTCTTTGAGTGAGTGGTGCGACGAGGCAAAAAAATATTTTCCGAATACATAATTGTACGTGCATTGCAACAGGTTATCGGATGAGGCGAATCAACAATAGTAGTACACTATTTGTACTCCCTCCGTCTAGGTGAGTAAGTCACCTTACGAAAATTAGATTTTCCCAAAATGTTTAGGCACCGTTCATTAAATTTCCATCTCGATGCCCGCCCTGCCTTGTTCGCCAGCGAGCGCTTCCACCTCTGCCTCATTGTCTCCCGTGGAAACCCCTTTCCTCCCTTTTTTTTGCTCGGGCAAGGACCAATTCATGCAGCACGCCCATGCGGCTATTTGGCAAGAAATAAAAGCGCTTTGCATGCTATGAATTACGATGGCCTGCATGGGTAGCTAATAAGGCATCCTCTTAACTGCTGTGATTAAATGTTGTGTTTAAAAGAGAGAAATATTCTTCTTTTCCACCAATCTGCTTGCACCTAGGTCGTGATGCCCCTTCTAATACAACTTATTCACCTAGACGGAGTACTAGCTTCACATGCTTCACGTGTCGGGCGGGTGTTTTTACTGTAGCCATATGTTAATGTGTTCGCTGTACGTAACCAGCACCTCGAATCCTCGATACTAGTACTATATAGTAGGAGTAAGTAGTAGGAGTAGTAGGGTGGCATGGGCCAGAACAAGCATTCACGTCCCGGAGTATGGCACACGCCACCACCACGACATCCATCTGACAGCATATTATTTCTTGGCGTCCGTGCTAGAGCAATCTCTTCAACCTCATTGTTTCTGTAACTTCAGCCATCGCGCGGCGGGTGAGGTGGGGGTTTGCCGATAGTCGGTTTCCTTAACTGCGGTCCCACTTGTAAGGCCAACTCCAACGCACGACCCCAAACGGACCTCCGTTTTGCACGAACTCCAATGATATTTTTGATTATAAAAGCAAGACCAAAGAAAACAAGAACCACAAGAATACATTTTACTACTCCTGTAAGTTGGATTAGTGCCTTCTCGATGCATTCATTGTTGATCTACGGAGGCTCGATCTTGCGTGCTTCTTTCTTCTTCGAGTGTAAAGAAGTAGACGTTGCTTCCTCGCATCTAGTCTCATGTCTAGCCTCTATTCTAGTAGGAGTATCAACAAGTGCACTAATATCATCTCTAGCCTGTGTGCTAGCTAAATGTGATAGAACATATACTAAATTGCGCTCTATCAATATATGGATGTACTCTTCTTCCAAATACAAAAACTTGCATCCATTCTACTCCATCCATTGCGCAATACATGCCTTCTATTTGTTAAAATATATATGTATCTAGACATGTTTTAGTATATAGGTACATCCATTTTTGGACAAATGGAAGTCAAGTATTTTGGAACGGAGGTAGTACACAATAAAAAATTTAAGTTAGCACAACTAGTCTAATCCGAGAGCACAACTGAAGATTTGGTCGGGTTCTTCCTCCTTTTGCCGACACGTGGGACATCCAGCATCCAGGTCATGTCATGAAAGAAAATAGAGTGGTAGTTGAAGCCACGAGATGTGCATCTTGGGTTAAACTGTAAATAGAATCTTACTACTATTGAGTAACTCCAAAAGTGGCCACCAAAGATCTTTATTGGATTTGTTTTTCATCACCAACACGTCGAGGTGAAAGATGTGCAGGTTCAGTGGGCCCTCTTGCGTTTTCACTGACATGTGGGCCGCATGTGAGCAAACAGACGATGGGCTCCACGCTTCCGCTGGCTGGTTGAGAGGAGAGATAGAGGAGGGCTGAGCACGGACTGCAGGAAATTTGTTTTACGTACCTCGATATAGGCTCGATATAGTGGGGTGGCATGGGCCATAACTAGCATTCACGTCTAGCAGTACGGCACACGCCACCGACATGAGTCCCATCCGACACAACCATCTCTTCTCCCTCCTGCCATCTCTTCTCCCTCCTGTTTTCTCAGCCATCGCGCGGTGGGCGGGGTGGGGGTTTGCCAATAGTCGGTTTGCTCAACTGCGATCCCACTTGTAAGTGAAAATGCAACACCTCACGCATTCCCGCTTGAGCGGCGTGCCAGACCAACCGTGTGGGGGTGCGATGCGAACACGGCAGGCTTTTCCTTTTGAACTCGTAACTTGTAAAATTTGGTTCTGCTCCATGGCACGACCGATAGATAGAAAATAACGATTTTGCCTAGAGTAATGAGAAGTTTGGTTCTGGTGCCGTTCATGCATGGAGTACGTATGAAAATTATGAAGTTGATGCGAAAGGTAAGATAATTACTGTAGTATCATATACTACTACATGAATTTGACGGAAAGATAAAAATACATACGGATCCATCGACGACATCCTCACGCCCTAGTGCGCCGGGTCATCCACCGACGTGTGAGGAGCAGCGGCGTTGGCGGCTAGCTCAACGTGCTTCTGAACAGTGCCGTCCAAGGTTGCCCTGCGGTCCAAGAAGGCCAGCGTCATATCGTCCTCCTCTTGCATGTAGTAGTCCTTGTGGACGATTTGCGCGTAGATGTGGGTGATTATGTCGATGGTGTCTTGTTGCGTCAGGCGCTGCGCGGCAAGCGCGACCTCGAGGTGGACATTCTCCGGCGTGATGGCGGGCAATCGCAGGGCCACCAGTGCATCGAAGAGGTTGTCACCATAGTGGCCGTTGAGGGTGGCGGGAATCGCAGAGCCTGGGCGCGTCGACTGGAGGCTTACGTCAAAGTCGTCCGCAAGCTTCTTGACGACGGTGAACTTGTCGAGGAAACCGACGAGGACCTCATCGAACAAGGAGACGAAGTTGTCGTCCAAGCGGCCCCTCGCCCTGGCGGCCTCAAGCAATACTACCTGGAGACGTTCCTCGGTGCCGGGCTGCAGGCTGGCGTCGTGGACCATCTGGCACAGCCGGCTGATGCTCGCGCTCATTGCCTCCATGGGTCAAGCTTAGCTTCTAGCAACTGATCTTGCGATTCGAGTGATCACTCTTGCCCTTGGTTAGCGTGCGTAGGTGCGTAGGATTTCGTACTACTCCTCGGCCCTCTACTGCACCTGCCTTTGGCTGTATGATAGGTGGGCCAGCCACCCCCTGGGCCCACATGTCATTCACCCAAAGGCAGCTGCCGTAAGTCAATGAAGCTGCGTCCCCCTCCGTGCCGGTGCAGTATAGTCATCTCACCGGACCTCTAGTTGGGGCCAAACGAGAGAAGTTTGATGTGTTACTGGTTTATTAGTCCCCTTTGCATTGTGCGCCAAGTTTTGACCTTTGATTTAACTAATAAAATGTTAATGCATGTAAACAAAAATGTTGTGTAAGTCACCTTACGAAAACCAAATAATCCCAAAATACTTAGGCACAGTGCATTAACTCCCTCCCTGTTTCTTATTTCGTGACATATCAACCAATGAGAGATGTGGGCCGTGCATGCTTTCAATGACTTGAGACTACCAAACATGACATGCAGTGTTTAGTTCATTGCATGTAATCCTATTAGTACTCTAGTTAGCAAAAAACATTAAGTTCTCTCGCCGATAGGAATAAAACACCATGTAGTTATTTACAGAGGGAGTAGTACATTTTTTGTGACATGCATTACTAGATATTGCTACTCAAATACTAAAATCCAGATGGACGTGGTAGTACTCCTGAATCCAAACGATGGTGCTACCAGTACTAGTAGTAGTACTACCAAGGTAGTAGTAGGAGTACTAGCACTGTACTACCTGTTGGTCAAATTATTACATGTTGCTCCTCATAGTGAAGTGACAAGACCCAGCGCCAGAGATGACACCTGAGTATAGGCGCCGTGTTCGGCATACCATAGTCAGTCTCACCGTCTGCAGTCACTATCATCATGGCTGTAGAGCTAGCCTGCTTACAACTAGCCCTATTCGACATAATTTCCTGTGCGTAGATGCTCGTGCATTGCAGAAAACACCAAGATTGGGGGTGGACGGCTCTCGCAGCGGCCATCGCGCCAGATTTTTCCACGGCCTCTAGATGTGGTGGGGAGGAGATAAGGCTGATTGTGAGAGACAAGGAGTTGTTTGTAAATAGGGAACAAGTGCGGGCATCTTTTTGCAAAAATGGAGAAGCTTGGTTTGTATGCGTCAGATCTAGATCCGACGACTATTGGTGAAAGATGGGAGGCATAACATCATCACCAACTCAGGACCTGTTTGATTCGCAGGATTTTGAAAATGCAGGAATAGGACACATCAATATTACAAGTTTCAAACCGGTATTACAAATGTTAGGAGTAATGTTGCACCTACGAAGAGGGAATTACTAGGAAGTTTATGTCAGAACTTTCGTTACTTTAGGTGGATGCAGCATTATCGTACAAACTAAAATCCACCGCCCTGACAAGTCACTAATGGGCAAATAAGTTTTCGAGTCTTTGGACACTTGATGTTTCAAAAACAAATTCAGCTTCCGTGGAGACTTCGTCATTTAGGCTTAGACGCTTGCGGTGATTAGCACGCCATTCATTGTTGCGCCAGAGAATGCCAAACCTCATTACCTTGAGCACACTTGCCTCCAGAACAAAGAACCTGGCCAATTTAATCTCAGATGTGCTGCCTCGGTAGTCGATCAAATCAATTTCTATAAGATGGAGATCAAGGCATTTGATGAGATTGTTATAGTGCAGCACATTTTTCACTTTCAGGTCTTTTTTATTTGCAAAAGAAGAGAACATATTAGAGCAACTGGCTGCATAAGATTGTCGTGTCACCAAGAGGTACAAATATCATTCACTCATATGATAGGGTTGGCTGGCTAGTGATATTTTTTCACTCTCTCTCTCTCTCTTTCTGTTTCCTCTCATTTAACTAGGAGCACGTGAAGAGCTTGGGCATTTGTTGCCTTCCACTATGTGGCCGATGCCATATTTCGCAGAAGTATGCCACATAATACACATCGATGTCAAATCAAAAGATTTTGGCACCGCTCTCGCGATGTGAGAGAGTTGGCACCGCTGTGCACACAGACCCACATGTATAAACAAATCAATCAAACCAACTACACCAGCCTCTCACTCTCCCAAACAAGTGTTTTTTATTGCCTCAGTCCTCTCTCTCCCACGCAGTGTTTTTCATTGCGTGAGTTAATTTGGCACCGGAGCAAAGTAGGTGATCCAGATTGGGGCACCAGGTGAGCAATGGAGGGGCATCGATGCCAAATGCATCACGAGTGAATTTGGCACATGTTTTGGCCTACATAGCCCACTTTTGTACTCCCTCCGTCCCAAAATTCTTGTCTTAAATTTGTCTAAATACGGATGTATCTAGTTACATTTTAGTGTTAGATACATCCGTATCTAAACAAATGTAAGACAAGAATTTTGGGATGGAGGGAATACTACCTCGTATTTAGTATAAAATTTTGACCATAGATTTAACGAAGAAAATGCATGTCACTAAAAATTACACCATTCGAAATTATGTTCAAATACAAATCCAACGATATAGTTCTTAGTGACATGCATTAACATTTAGTCAGTTAAATCTATGGTAAAATTTTGATACTACAAAATTGGAAGAGTAAACTAGGACGGAGGTAGTACTTGCTCTTAGGGTAACCATAGAGTTACTGGAGTAGTCTAAGTTACTTTCCACTATGACTAGCATAGGCTACTATAGTAGGACAGCATAAAAATGATGCAGGTGATCACATGAGAAAAAATACTAAAAACATTTCTTTCGGTGCAGTGCGTAGATGCAGTTTTGAACACTACACTTATCATCGTAATTTGGGAAAATTATGAAAAAATTTAGCTACGTTGTGATTAACGTTTACTTATAGGAAATAAGTTTCACCTTGATGAGTAGCTTCTCCGTGCACGGAAAGCATGTAAGGAATCCAACAACTTTATCTAGATTGGGGCCGATAGATTTTAGTGCTAAGATCTTCACTGTGCGCATGGACTGGGTCAAGCTTGTGGGAATCATTTTCTGAAAGACGGTCGTAAATACATCAAGAAGAAATTTAAAAATGTGAATTTCAAGAAGACGGAGAAGAAGATGAGTGTTGTACCTGAACGATTACGGATCCAATAAAGAGTTCGGAGAATTTGGCAGACGAGTACACCAACACTGTCAATTTCGGCGCGTCAATGACCCTGATTTTTGTTGGACCTTCTAGATCCGATACAAGCAATCTCTCAAGGAAAGGTGCATTCTCAATGACCACAATGTGGAATAGCTAGAGTGATGTCTTCCCAATTGATGTCTTGTTGCGGGGCTAGCAAGACACATAAATCCATCGGAGATTCGTCGAGGCGATGTGGAGGCTAATGAACCCGTGGATCTGCTCAAGATGAAGGTACTCGAGCGCAGTACAGCTGCAGAGAAGGTGCTCCATAGCCTTCTTCGAGATGACAACATCGAAGAGGTCGAGCTGCTTGAGTTGAGGGAGAAGAAGGGTGGGCGCGGCATTAATCTGGGGAAGATAGCAGGAGCTGAAGCTGGTGCGGCGCAGCGTTGGCGTGAGGCGGAGCATGGACGGCGGCAGAGAGCGACATCGTCCAGCTTCAAAGCTGAGCTCCTCGAGCTGATCTAGGGCGGGGGATAAGAACCACTCGTCGAACTTGGGTTGGACCTTGCAGTTGGTACTGAACATGCGGATGTTAAGGTGTCTGGCTAGCCCAGGGTGCGATGAAAGGATCTTGGAGACTGTGACCATGAGTTTGCAATCCCCGTCGTAGAGGCAGCTGTCGACGGTGAGGTTGAGGGGGACGCAGCGCCAGAGGGGGCGCCACCGCCGGGGGAGCAGGGCGGTCCGCACGGCAGATTTGGTGGGGAGGAGGCCGATGATGACGAGCAGCATGTCATCGGGGAGGCTGCTAATGAAGTCCAGGCTCGCCGGATGCGGTTTTGGCTTGAGCCGCCTTCGCTTGTTGGCTGCCTCATCGTCAATCTCAATCGGCGGCGACGCCGGTGTACACGTGTGCTGGTGTGTGTTGTGTGCTGGGTGTGCGCGAGTGCGTCCTTCTGTGCATGCCGCCGCGCAGTGGTGAATTGTGCGCGAGTGCGTCCTTCGCGCGCAAGAAGTTTGTCCTCAATGCCCCCTCAATTTACTAGCATGCGGGGTGCTACCCCGAGTGGTTTGAACTTTGTTTACTTCACCGCGTGTCAGATGGGCCTCTAGTTTACTTATTTTCACCCACTGCCACATGGGCCATCACATGAAATACAGAACATGAGCTGACAAGGCAGCATGTGGATTGGTTGACCGGTCAACTAAACAATATACGGAGCTATACGCTGACACAGTGAGCATATAATCCGTCGGTATAAAGAGTTTGAGTGAGAGGGGAGGCCTGTGAGAGATAGCAGAGAGAGAGAGAGAAAGAGCTACTCCCTCCGTTCGATAATGTAGTTCCAACATTTTTTTAAGTCAAACTTTTGAAACTTTGACCAATTTTATAAAGAAATTACTTATATCTACAATACCAAAGATAAATGATAGTATGAAGTAAGTACATGTTGTGATGAATCTAATGATCGTTCCAGACGTAAATGTTTTTCTCCACATATACCTAGTCAAACTTTTCTGAGGTTTGACTTTCCAAAACATCCATATGCTTATGGACGTGACAGAGTCCCTAACTAGAGAGAGAGAGAGAGAGTGTGTGAAAAAAGTGTGTGTGCGTGTGTGAAAGAGACATGGACAACACACGATAAAAGTAAAGAAAAAGCGTGTGTGTCTTATGCAAACATATCACACATGCATCTTCAACAATGGAGGCAAGGTGAGGAGATAGTGTGTGGTTGTTTGGAACCAAGAGAGCAAGACCCCAAGCATGTGGCCATGAGGGGTCTGACAAACAAGGGAGAGAGGTCGAGAGAGACGTACAAAGAAAATGCAGACATGGGGAGGAGAGAGTGTATGTCTATCATAGAGAGATCACCTGGAGATCGTGATGGGACTACATGGGTGGGAGATCGAGTGACAAGGTGTGTGTGCGATAGAAGATGCCCCAAGAGATATCGAGATAGACGTATGGATGGAAGGAGAGAATACGTGTGTTCCTGATGGCTAGTAAGAGATAATCATACTTAGGAGGAGGGGGAGTGCTTGCGCCTATGATGGAGTGAGGGATTATGGTACTTAGGGGGGCTGCGTGTCACATGGAGATAGAACAAGGGCATAGAGTGTTGGATGGGTCTATATGTATAGCGTGAGCGAGACATGTGTATGTGTGAACCAGGGAGATATAAGGCCAGTTTGGCTTGTGTCCTGAGCATCTTTTTCCTGGCCTGGGGTTGTGGTTGGATTTCATGCACGCTTGTTTGGTTGCTACCCTGTGAAAAAGAAAGCCCGCCGGGCCTGGGTTCCCTTGCACATTAATTAGCCTAGCTGAACACTAGGCACTGCAAGTAGCCTGGCCCAGGCGACCGATTTCGAATGCCTGGCCGTGCCTGGTCGTGTGGCCACGAGGCTAACAGCAACATGGATGGATATTAGCATTAAATAATTGATGCATGGATTGATTGATGGGACGTTGATGCTTTGTCTGGCCCAGGCATGAACCAAACGCTTCAGCACCACACAAGCCTGGCGAGGCAGAAAGATTTTACATCTCACGTCCACACCAGGCAGTACCAGCCATCAAGGCATGAGGGTCAGCTCACAAACCAAACTGACCAATAAAGTTTGAGAGAGATTGAGGAGCCCAGATAAGGCTGAGTGGTGCGTCAGATAGCTGAGAGGGGGAAAGAGATATTCCATCCACTCGATAATGCAGTGCATGTAAATTTTTTAGAAGTCAAACTTTGGAAACTTTGATCAGGTTTACACAATGTTATTTATATCTACAATACCAAAGATACATCATACAAAACTACATCTCATGGTGAATCTAATGGTATATGTTTGTCGTACTAGATGTAATTCTTTTTCTCCACATACATGGTCAAACTTTGTGATGTTTGACTTTTCAATAAATCTATATGCTATGGACCGAGGAGAGTGGCTCAGTCGAGACAGATCAAGTGCGTGTGAAGGAGAATGAGTAAGTGTGCAAAAAGAGTATGCGTGTGAAAGAGAAAGTGACAACAAACGATAAATTAGAGAGAGTGTGTGTTTTTTCGTTTCTTATGCGAACATATCACGCATGCATCTCCGAGATGGAAAAGCGAGGCGAGGAGATACACGAAGATAGCTAGTGTGTGATTGTTTGCAACGGAGAGAGACACCCCTGTAGCAAATGTCCAATAGAGGTCTGGTCAACAAGGAACAAAGGTCGAGAGAGACACACGGATGGCATGGACGCATGGGGAGGGAGACAGGGTGTGTTTGTGATAGAGAGATCCCGTCGAGATTGTGAGCGGACTATATGGGTGGGAGATCGAGGAGTGCGTGCGCGATAGAAAGATGCCACAAGAGAAATCGAGATAGACCATGCACATGTTTGTGATGGAGACTAAGATTAGCTAGTCATATACATATAGGGGGGACTGCGTGTGCCTACAATTGAGTGAGAGACCATCATACTTGGTTAGCTGGGCATGAGATTGTGTGTGTGCGCGTGTGAGATGGAGAGAGAATGAGGGGGAGAGATAGAGTTTTAGATGGGCCTATCGAGTGCGAGTGAGATATGCATGTGTATGTGTGACCCAGGTGGATGGAGAGTTTGAGAGAGGGGGGAAGAGCTCCGAGACGACATAGTGGTGCGTGAGAAAGTTACGGGCAAAGAGCCAAGGAATTTGTGTGCGTACGATGAGTGCACCCTAGATATCTAGCTTGGAGTAGCTAGAGTATCATACATAGTGTGCGAGAGAGACCTATAGATGATGTATATATGCTTGCGAACTAGAAAGACACCCCCCACACACACAAAGAGAGAGAGAGAGAGATGGAGAGAAAGGGAGAGGGACCACAAGGTTTTTGTGTCGGATGCGTGCGACAGAATTGAAGATTGTCGGCGAGAGAGAGAGAGAGAGAGAGAGAGAGAGAGAGAGAGAGAACAGGAGTCCGGGAGAGGGGGAGGTCGAGTTTTATGCATCAAAGACTGATATAAACCATGTTTCGATATAAACTTGCATTCAAATATATAAATTGGAGAACATGTTGTCTGCAATCCACACATGAACGGATATATGCGTATATCAAACAAGTTCATTAATTTGACTTTCAACATGTTCATGAAGTACTATAATACTGTACAACATGCTACTCGATTGAGGTGTTCAATTTTGGATTTAGTTCACTATTTTGACCTACTGAACGAGCTATTTCATTGAATCGAGATATTTCATTTTGTGTTTGATTCGTGTTTTTGAGTGGGTCAACTATTTGTCATATAGTAAATTGCTAGCAACGAGCATGTAAAAACACATTACTCCCGAGCATCATCTCTCCATCTAAAAAAGAAGTGGCAAGCTAATATTTCAAAATTTGATCGGAATCGACTTGGTAAGGTAGACGTGGATGCTCGTTCTCCCAAAATTTGAACGAACCGTTAAACATCCTCTCCGCTCGGTGGAATTCGCCAGAGCAAATAAATAGGAGACGCGAAATTACCGTCCTATGTGGGACACGCATCAATTGGCCCGTTGTACATCGATGGTAGGTTCGTAAATTATTCCAAGCGCGCCTTCTCCTCGGCCGAAATGACATGTGCCGAATAATTCATAAACCATGGTCGGAAAAACACGCTCTCCTCGCCCGAAATAGCTCGTGCCCACTATTTCAAAACACGCTCTCCTCGCCCGAAATCGCTCGCGCCCAGTATAGTTCAAAACACGCCCTCCTCGCCTGAAATCGCTCCCACCCACTATTTGGGGAGAAGCAAAGTTACTCTACTATCCCCGACCCTCAGTACACAGACACAAGCCGGGAAGCCTATAGGCAAGGGTAGAACTATAACTCCCCCTCACATTTTAGACAAATGCGTCTGTAAGACATGGTTCCACTCCCCTCCCAATTCCACCCCCCCCCCCCCCCCCCCCCCATTCATACCTCGTGGGCGACAAATCATCTTCTCCCCGGGAAGCTCCCTTCTCCCGAGCCGCAAAACCTTAGCCCCACCTCCACGGCGCCCCCCACCGCACCAATTTCATAGCCGCCCTCCTCCCTAATGCCGGAGACGTTGTCCATTTGCTGTCGTGCACTGGGCCATGTGCCTCTTAAACCGTGCTGCTGGTGCTACCTCGACGACGACCGCGTGAACCGTACCGGAGCCGATTCACCCCCGTCGTTGTTCACGGCGCCGGAGCGGCTCCAACTTCGGATCCGTCTAGAGTCCTGGCGTTGCTTCCACATAGCCGTCGACCGTCGTGGCATCGCTCTTTCCCTGCCACCGGTCGCCACCGCAACCGCGCCGGCCTCACCGACTCGGTAGCTGGACCTGCCTACTTCACCATGCTGCCAGATATGTCGCACCCTCATCTCAAATCACTTTATTTAGGCGTCAGTTGTCTGAATTTTTATTCTGGGCCAATCGATTCCCAATGGGAAGCAACACCCCTCGAGGTGGCGAAGCTCCTAGGCTACCGGTTGGCTGGTGTCAAACTTACGGGTGCGGGGCCGCAAGTTTGCCGCGGAAGCAGCGCTTAGATGTCTATCTTTTAGAGTTGCGTGGGTTGAAGGTACTACCGTCGCCGGATCTGGATGACGGGGAGTCTTTGTGGATTGGCCCGGCGGCGGCGCAACCACGGCAGGGCGGTGGGGCGGGGAGCGGGGTTTTAGTTGGGGCCACGGACGGCGGAGGCAGGCTGCTCTGTCGTTGGTCGCTGGCTCTTCGGGGAAGATTCCGAACAGTGTCAGCCGGGAGCACAAGACGGCCAGCCATCCGACATAGATCAGACAGTACCAAAATAAAATAAAATTATGTGACCCCAATTTAGTCTTCAGTCAACAGACGTGTGACCACTCTCGTACCTTGCTGTTGATCTCTTAGTGTATTTCTTCAGCTCAAAAAGATATGTCGTTCTTAACATTATGCGTTATCTGCATCTTCAGACACACCGTCTTCCGACTCACCGTAGCTGCTCCAACAAGGGAAGCATACACCAGAAGGGAGCTATAGTCCCCACTCAACAGTTCCCTGCATCGAATGTGCATGCTCGACATGGACAGCCACAACAACTGCAGGGCCATCGACAAGTCAGCACATGATGCTCACTCCTATGGATGGCAGCCAGATAGGGTGTACCCTCATCTTACTTGTGTGCAACATTTATGGTCTTGTTATTCATCTAAGCATGGAAAATAGATCATCACATTTCACTGTATATTCATGTTGATCTCTTACGGGTCTTGTTCAGGAGTTAACGATGTTCCATAGTTCAGCTAAGATACTTGTTCTTTAGGTAACGTTGTTCCATAGTTATCATCCATCAGCTAATGCTATCCCACAGGCTGGTGATTATAGTAGTATACCACTTCTAGTATTACCTATGTTGTTCTTTAATACTTCTGTGCCATCTAGTTAATCTCGAGTACAAACGATACATATTCTGTAGCTTTCATCTGTGTTCTCCCTTTAGTTTATGAGACATGTTGCTGCTAGTTAACCCCGGTCCTACTATTTATGTCGTCTCCTACAGGCACTCATTACATAAATCTAACTACTAGTTGTCTTCCATGCATGTCAGATATAATTGCACACACTGATATATCCACAAGAACCTCACGGAGCAATGTAAAGGCCAATAAACTTGATTTCAGTGATACCCAATATGATGGAACATGTAAAGGCAGT
Source organism: Triticum urartu (assembly GCF_003073215.2). Taxonomy (NCBI): domain Eukaryota; kingdom Viridiplantae; phylum Streptophyta; class Magnoliopsida; order Poales; family Poaceae; genus Triticum; species Triticum urartu. Next base: position 69,812 of record NW_024113859.1, read on the forward strand.
TCTTCAGAAGACTTGCAGAAAGATGATGAATCCTCTTCACCCCACAAGGTCCTTGCTCTAACTTGGCTTGTGATATGGGTACAACATGCATATAATGTCCTGGAATGTATCTACTCTGTTGCAATGCCATGTGCTTAGCATGATGATCATGCATGTAAATATGTCATGCCTTCCTGTTTTTCAGTACCTATTCTATTCATGATAACATGTTTTCAAATTCAAGTACTATCATTCTACTCTATCGCAATGCCATCTGCTTAATTTGGACATCATGCTTCTGAATATCTTATGCATTGTTATTCATCAGTATGTACTTCATCTGTCTACACTACAACAAAATTGACATACCGTGACAAAAATCCTCGTGACGATGATGGACAACGTCACCAAAATGCTTAATGTGTGATGTTCGCGTAGGTGGCGTCACCAATTACTACAAATAGGTGACGATAAATGTCACTGAAATGTCTCGGCCTGTGAGCACACCTGGCTGCGAATTTCGGTGACGGTCTGGAAGTTTGCATGAAAAACTTGATAGTCATTGAATACTATGAATGTGCGAGGATCAGTTTTTTTGTCATTTAAAGTCTAGCAGTGGGACGCACCATAGCTAGTTTTTTTACGGGTCCCACTATAGCTAGTTCACAAGTTGATGAGAGGTAGGTTTTGGCAGTGGACCATAATTTTTCCAAACGATATTGAGCATTGTAATTATTTTGTTCTATCTAATGTAAGTAGGTAGTGGCCATGGAAATACTTATAATTATTAGTTTTTATAAAGGGAAAACCTTGTTTTGTTCTTTTATTAGATGGTTATATTGTTCTTTCTAACATAAATAAGCAGCGGCTCAAAAAAAAGTTTAATCAGACGTTCGTGACCTGATGTTTTTATCTCAAAAGTAAAGATATAAATAATAGAGTGAACTGCTAATGGGAAAACTAAATTTTAACACAATTATTTTGTTCTTATATCTAGAATAAACAGGTCGTGGCTATGCTGAAAACTTTAGATGGGCGCTCGTGCGCTATTGTTGTTTCGTTCTATCTCAAAAGTTAAAACAGGAATAGGCGAGTCGATGGGAAATCTTATATTTTTTTTATTCTTATCTATAAACAGGTAGTTGTTGGGCCAAAAACATCAATGGGGCGCTGATGAGGTGAAGTTGTTTCGTTCTATCTAAAATATTAATAAAATTGAAACAGCAGGGTCGATGCAAAAATGATTGGTACAGGAGTTCAAACCTGCGACCACCATGATCTGCACCAACATCGTTAATATAAATTGTTATAAAGGTTGTTTATTATTTTCTTGGACTATACGCCTAGGCGTGTGTGACTCTATTTGTAGGTTAGTTATTTCTTCTCAGGGCATATGTGACTTGATCTGGTCGTCTTCTTGATTCTAGTCGGCGGCGCGTCGCCATGGGAAAGGCAGGACAATGATAGGCGAAACACGGCATGGATCGGTTCCGGCTGGCTATTACAATTCCAAGTAAGTGTCTCCACTTCTCTGTACCAACCTTACGCGAATCCATCTGGCCATCATATCTTACGATGCTACACAGAGCCCCCGCATCACACCGTCTATCATTTTCAACATATTTAGTTACAACTCCATGAAAAATTACATGAAAAAACCACACCATAATGTATTTGTAAGATTTACTTTTTAAATAATCATTTGATACTTATTTCGAATAAATGAATTACGTAATATTATGTGAAAACTAAACCCTGTGTCCCCACCAGTCAAAGACCCATCCAAAATTACTCTTCTATTTCGCCCGCGAAGAGGCGCCGCTAAAGCCACCACCCACCCCGGCATTTTTTGCCAGAATCAATCGGTTCTCCTATCCCACGACTATAGCGATCAGGGCCGGGAGATTGGGGGTGGCCGGCTGGCCGCTCCGCCGATTCGAGCTCGGATCTCCCCATGATTGCAGCGACCGGCGACCGGCCCCGTGAGCACTCCACTCTATTCTCCCCCTGATTGTAGCGACCGGCGACGGCGGATTGAAGGAGGCCGCCCCACCAGCGGATCTCGGATCCACCGCATCAACCCGCCCGCGAGCCTTTCCCCCCCGATTACAGCGACCGGCGACAGCTCTCGGTAATTTTCACATCCCGCAAGCCCTTAATGTTCAGTGATTAGGGTTCATGCATACCACTAATCATCCCGCCCTTCTCGTTAATTAGGACCAGCAGGATACAACGAAGGGATTTGGGGGAGAAAAGCACCTGAGGTGACGTAGACGAAAGAGAGAAGGTGAGATCCAGAGTTGTATTGGAGAGGAATTCAACGTTTCAGTTTTACAAGTCATACCCACACATGGTAACAGCTTGCCGCTTTAACTGAACTCAGGCACCACACGGCCATAGTGCTTGTGGTTAAAACCTGAAGCCTTAAATTGATTCTACTGCCTGCTTGTGGTTAGCTAAAATTGGAAATTGATTTTACTGTCGCTGCTTGTGGTTCAGCTGCCCCATAAATAGTCCCTAACTAGTGCTGTTAAAACTGAATAAATGCTGAGACTGCACTTGATTTTGACTCCTTACGGAGATGTATATCCCTCTGCCAATGTACTTTTATCTCCACTACTAAATTAAAGAGAACTAAACTTAATATTTGCCTTGCCGCTCTTAATTGATTGCTACCCATGATGTTAAGGGCCTGAAGCCCACAAGCATATTCAGTACGCCCAAAACTTGATAAAAGCATATACATGGTGAACTCAAGCTGTTCCTACTTTACAAACATACAACACCATCCATTGAGCCTTAATTTTGAAAGAGTATAGTAAACTTTATGGTTTTCTGAACTATGCCAGCAGCGACAGTAATAGTATTTTTTGTTGTGTTTTGTTCTGAACATTCTGGACAGGTAAAATAATTGACTAAAGATTGATTCATTTATATTCCTGCACTATTTTACTCTCCTACCAACTACTCCCTCCGTCCCATAATATAAGAAGTTTTTTAACACCACACTAGTGTTAAAAACACGTCTTACATTATGGGACAGAGGGAGTAATCAAGATGATGCTTTCTCTGTTCACTGTCATCCTATTTGAACTTGTGCTGACATTGCATAATTCAATGTTGATTCACTTCCTTCTTTTACTGCGAAAGGAGCGGGCAGTCTTCCCCCCCAAGCTCGCCGCGAGGGAGCTAAGGGAGAACTACTACCTCTTCTGGTCGACGGAGACGCGAGCGCATCCGCGCACGAAGGTACTTCCAGCCGCCGCTTGGAAGAGGGCTCCAAACGGATATCCTTTCTTCGCCTTGTTTTTCTACTGCGGGCTCTGTCCGCCCTTCTCTGAGTTCTTCTACGATATCATGAACACCTACGGGTTCCACCTCCTTGACTTCACCCCTAATGCCGTTCTGACCATGGCAGTTTTCGCACATCTCTGCGAAAACTTTGTCGGAGTCCATCCCAATGTAGCCCTTTTTCGCCACTTCTTTATGCCCCGAGTAGAGAGAGGAGAGCCTTTATCCGGTGGAATCGCCTGGATCTCGAGGGCCGGCAAGAAGGATACTTATCTGGAGGGAGAGTTCCGTGGCAAGTGGGAGGAATGGAGAGCAGACTGGTGCTGGATTGACGAGGAGAACCCGCAGCCGTTTACCACCTGGCGCCAAACCCCAGTAGCACGCGGCAGCGATTGGAGTGACGTGGCCCCGGAAGACGATAGGCTGAAGATTGCCGTCACCCGGATCCTACGCCTCAGGCTTGCCGGGCTCACTGTGGGCGCTGTTGGCGCAGATTTTCTTCGCCGCCGCATCGCCCCCCTGCAGGAACGAGGGAGACCCGCCTGGGAGTTCAAGAATGCGGCGGATATCATGAGGCTGCGGCCGGGCCTCAACTTCAACTTCACCGTTCTGGAGCTCAACGCGATGCTCCAGGAGCTGTTCAAGTATGACCCCCAACATCCCGAAGTGTTCAGGTTGCCGGGGGGCGTCGTTCCGCTGTGCAACAACTCCGCGCTCGACCGCATCCGTGCAATGATGCCACTGTTTGACTCGCATGGAATTGTCCCAACTTGGCAAGAGCCTGCGGACGACGTCGTGCAGCAATTCTTTGATGGCTTGGTAGAAGTGCCGATCCGCCCCGACGAGAAGGATAGCCTTACTCGCGACACCACCGATGAGGAGATGACACGCATCGCCACTAGGCTGGAAGAGGCGGCGGCAGCCGCGGGCGAATTTGGATTCACCATGGAGGAGGCAGATGCAGCAGAGGCGGCAAGCCATGCCGAGCGAGGGGAGCCCGCTGGCGAGAAAGAGCTTGCCGGTCATGGCATCGAGTAGAGCGAGCCCGCCAAGGATACAAGCGGCTCGCTAGAGATCAACTCGTCTTCCACCTCATCTTCAGACAGCTCGCCGCAAGCAGAGCCTCCATCTCCACCAAGAAGGCGTCTCCGCAAGGCCGGGGACGTACCGGAGCGGCAAGCGAGTCAACAGCCACCGCGCCGCGTGACACGCTCCACCGCAGAAGGCACTGTTGCCGCGGGAGCATCTCACGCTGCAACGGCAACTGGAGCGGGGTCCACTCGGACCACCGCTACTGCTCCTGCCGCTTCTCACGCCGCGGCGGCAGCCTGAGCGGGGTCGTCTCAGACCACCGCCACTGTTCCCGCCAAGCGGCCAAGGGAGACCACCCCTCTGCCTCCTCGCGCCGGACGTGAGCCGGATTTCGACTTCTCCGCGTTCAGCTCCGACGAGGAAGAAGAAGAAGAGTAAGATTCCCTTGTTGTACTTGTAGTTCTTCAATCCTTGCTGTTTGGTCTTGTATTTGAAATACTTTACTCTGAACTTGTTCCTCTTTAGGACTCTGGCCCAGAGAGCAGCAAAGAGATCCAAGGTCCCGGTGATTGTCAGCGAGGACGAACCTACTGCGACAGCAGGGGGTGCGCCCGAGACAACCTTGCCGGACCCGGTAACTTTTCTCCAGAGCAGCCCCCAGCGTAAGTATATGGTTTGCTTTCCGCTGTGAGGTGCGCATGGATACTCTGTCTTTGCTGATATCTGACTGTTGGTTTGTGTAGGAGCAGAGCAACCTCACCAGGAGTGCCCGGAGGCTGCCCCCGAAATGCCAAGGGAGAGTCCTCCGGAAAGGGGGAGTTCTCCGGCAAGGGACAACACCAGCGGCCCCCCGGCGGCGGAGACCACGACTGCAGGACCCGGAACAGGTACTCCTTTCGCTGCAAGACTTCCCTTTGGTTCTTCTTCTTTTTGGTCTTCTTGGGTATTTGCTTGACTCTTCTCCCTTTTCCGGCTGTCAGACCCATCTGCTACGGAGCCGATGGAGACCGAGGTTGTCGCCGAAGAAGCAGCCGGTGCTGACGATCCCGCCGGCGCAGAGGCCGCCAAGGCTGCCGCCGCAGCAACTGGCGAGGGGTCTGGTGATCGTACTGACGGCCCTGAGGCCGCAGGAGCGCAAGGCGCTACATCGACCGCCGACCCGTCCGCCGCCGCCGCAGCGCCAGGCTCCGAAGAGCCCCAGCCAGGCGTCTACTTGAAGGTCGGCGATGGCGTCTTCATCAACCTCCCCTGGGCGTCAAGCTCCAAGGCGCCGGTCAAGGGAGAGATCTTTGACGGGGAGGTGCTTGCCTCCGCTGGGCTGATGCTGGTTGACGTGCCGAGCAGTAGCAGCAACGAGCCTGAGGAAGAGCGGCTGCTGCGGAAGTTGTTGTCGCTCTACCGCGCGCGGCAAGCCAAGCTGGAATCCCGCGAGGCGCTTGTCGCGAAGGCGGGAGCAGACATCGAGAAGCGCGCGGAGGAGCTCCGGGGTCTCCACCAGGAAGCTCTCCGGTCCCTTGCGGAGGAGCGGGAGCAACTCGCCGAAGAGCAGCAGGCCTTCTTCCTTGAGAGGGCCGAAGTTGAAGAGCAGCGGCGGCTTGCCGCTGAGAAGCTGTTTGCGCAGGAAGGTGAGCTGGCACAGCGGAAGGTCAACCTTGACGCCCACGAGGAGGAGCTTGCTGCGCGCGAGCAAACATTCGACGGAGCCCTCAAGCAAGCGGAGGATGCTGCCGCAGCCGCCGAGGCCGCCAAGAAGGAGCTGGAGACGAAGGTGGCGCAGCTGGAGGCCGATCTCGCCGAGAAGGGCAAAGAGCTCAGCGCCGCCAAGGACTCCAACGTAGATCTTGAGTTGAAGCTGACCACTTTGACCAAGACTCTGGACGGCGCCAAGGAGCAGGAGGTGGCCTTGAAGGAGGAGATCAAGGCCGACAAGGCGCTGGTGGAGAGTGCTGCCGCCGCCCAAAACGCTTTTAAGGAGACTGTGGAGCACTGGACGGAGAGTCTTGTGAATGTTGCCGCAGACATTGACAGGGAGCTGGCGCAGTTGGGGATGGAGGATCTCGGGTATCCCTCCGACGAGAACCTCCAACCCAGCACCAAGCTCGTCTTGTTCTTCAAAGGCGTGGCGACGGCCCTCCAGCGACTCCGGGAGAGGATCCTAAAGCAGCTGGCCGACGAGTCGCGCAAGATCTGCGCGGGAGCTCTTCAAAAAGTGTTGGTGAAGGTGGCCTTCCGCAACCCGGGCCTCAACCTCACCAACGTCCTCAAGACCCTGCCGCCGGATGCTGATCTGGAGGCGCTCAAGACCCTTGTCGCACCCATTGTGGACAAGGTGAGCGGGATCAACAGGATCGAAGGCAATCGCGTAGACTAGGCCGCCCGTTTCTTCTTTTCTTGTCGCTGTTTGTCATGTTATGAAAACAATCTGTTAGAGCCGCGACAAGCTACCTTTACTATAACTCTATTCTGGGTAATGATTGCAATGTTATTCCCTTTACTTGATTCCTCCCTTTGTATGTCTTTTTACCCTACGCTTTTAGGGAACTTGCCGGTGCAGGCACCCGAGCAGCGAGCGCTGAGTGCGGGACGTCAGCAGCCTGCTGGCGGTGCCACTACCGACAAGAAACCTTGTCACAACTAGTTGCAGCTCACTTAAGTTGTTGAGCAGACTCGAAACAAAGTAAGGGCGCAACTAGCTACGAGTTGGTTCCTCCATGCATAGGTTTTCCATACAAAGTGCGGTCGTTCAAGGGAGATAACTTAAAAAATTTAAAAATCTGATTGCTCAAACTTTGGCAACTTAGCTTTTCTGTTGTTTGCTTCCCGGCAAGGCGAAACTTTCTTGTACGACGCCTGGTCCATACCATTATCTTCTCCTTTCCCCCCCGGCAAACTTGTGGGCGAGGGAACCTTCCTTTCTTGAGAAAAAAGAAAGAAGAGAAAATAAAGATATGGAGCCTTACGGCTCGTTATTGCTTACCGGGGAGTAGGTGCTGCACAAAGTGTTAGATAACACATGCAAAAAATAGAAAGCATGAAATTGACAAGATGTGCGGTGCACATGAGCTTTACTTATGCACGGGGTCTGCGCCCGGCTTTGTACAAAGGATTACATGCAACAGCGGCAAGACTTGTACAAAAGGTGGTTGCCGGAACAGGTTCCGGCAACTGCGCCTTACGGGTAAAACTTACGAAGTTGCTCAATATTCCAGGAGTTGCTCACCGGAATGGCATCTTCGGTCTCAAGGCGGACAGCGCCAGGCCTAGTGACTCGTTTCACCTGGTAAGGGTCTTCCCACTTCGGCGTCAACTTGTTGGAATTCTTGGCGGACTGAACACGCCGAAGAGCAAGGTCGCCTTCCTCGAGACTTCTGGCGTTAACTTTGCGGCTATGGTAGCGGCGCAAAGCTTGCTGGTAGCGAGCAGCTCGTACAGCAGCCTGAAGATGGTCTTCCTCAAGGAGCAGTGCGTCATCTTGTCGTAGCTGCTCTTGCTCAAGCTCATCATAAGCGAGCACTCGAGGTGACCCGTATACGAGTTCCGTGGGGAGAACTGCCTCTGCTCCATAGACTAGAGCGAAAGGTGTCTGGCCAGTGGCTCGATTTGGCGTCGTCCTGATCGACCAAAGAACCACTGGCAGCTCCTCGATCCAGTTTCTTCCGCACTTCTGCAGCCTGTCGAAAGTTCTGGTCTTGAGCCCAGGCAGCACTTCAGCATTTGCCCTCTCCGCTTGACCGTTGCTTCTCGGGTGAGCAACAGAAGCGAAGCAGACCTTGGCGCCAAGATCTTGGACATACTGCATGAAGGTGCGGCTCGTGAATTGTGTAACGTTGTCGGTGATTATCCTGTTAGGGATCCCGAAGCGGCAAACAATCGACCTGAAGAACTTGACTGCTGACTGTGTTGTCACCTTCCTCACTGGTTCCACTTCCGGCCACTTTGTGAACTTGTCGATTGCAATGTACAAGTACTCAAAGCCCCCGACTGTTCGGGGAAAGGGGCCGAGGATGTCGAGCCCCCAGACCGAAAATGGCCAAGATAAAGGGATCGTCTGGAGAGCTTGAGCTGGTTGGTGTATCTGCTTGGAATGGAACTGGCATGCTTCACACTTGGTTACTTGTGCAGTTGCATCCTGGAGGGCTGTCGGCCAAAAGAAACCTTGCCGGAATGCTTTGCCGACAAGTGCTCTTGCGCCAATGTGGTGTCCACATATGCCTCCATGTATCTCTGCCAACAGCTTTTGTCCGTCTTCCCGGTGAATACACTTCAATTTCACACCGTTGAGTCTTCTTCTGTACAGTGTCTTGTCGACAAACTGGTACATACTTGACTGTCGGGCTACTCTTTCCGCTTCTTCTTGCTCTTCGGGAAGTTCTCCTGTCTGAAGGAAATGGACAATCTGCTGCGCCCATGCTGGAGCTTATGGCTCGACAACAAGGACTAAAGGCAAATCTGCTGCTGCGGGAACATCCGCTTCTACGGCGAGAACCTGCGGCTCTGCCGGAGCTTGACGTTCCCCGGCAAGCTTGCCGGAGCAAAACTTGTCGGGAGCTTCTGCTTCAATGGAACAAACCTTAGGGCTTGCCGGAGCAGACTGCTCCTCAGCGCCTTTGGCGTTGATCTTGGGGACCTTCTTGGCAGCGGCTTCGGGAAGCTCTACCGGAAAATAGTCACCAGAAATCAACTTCCTCTTCTTGCTCTATCCAATTGATGGCGTTACGGACGGTTTAGTCATCTTGAGCACAAAGATCCCTGGTTCCACAGGTAACTTAAGTGCGGCGCACTTTGACAGGCCATCGGCAACGGCGTTCTGAGCTCTTGGAACATGCTCCATCTGTAGGCCGTCAAAGTACTCTTCTAGCTTTCTCACTTCGTCGACGTAGGCTTCCATCAACGGACTCTGATAGCTCTTGTTCACTTGGCGGATGACAAGCTGCGAGTCACCCCTGACAATGAGCTTCTTGATCCCAAGGTCTGCCGCGATCCTGAGACCGGCAAGCAAGCCTTCGTACTCTGCAGTATTGTTTGTTGCTTGCTCCTTGGGAAAGTGCATCTGGACTACGTACTTGAGGTGCTCTCCGGTGGGTGCGACAAGCAGCACGCCAGCGCCGGCGCCTTGGAGCGAAAAGGCACCATCAAAGTACATCAGCCACTCTTTGCTTGCTTCCTTGACGGGGATGCTCGTTTCTGTAATTTCTTCATCTGGTGTTGGCGTCCATTCTGCTATGAATTCTGCCAATGCTCTGCTTTGGATAGTTGAAGTACTCTCAAACTTGAGGCCAAAGCTTGACAGTTCCAGTGCCCACTCAATAATCCTGCCTGTCGCTTCTGGATTCTGTAGTATCCTCTTCAGCGGAAAGCGAGTGACAACTGTAATCTCGTGTGCTTGGAAGTAATGGCGCAGCTTTCTCGAGGCCATGAGAAGGCCGAAGAGCAATTTCTGCACGCCAGAGTACCTTGACCTAGCCCCCTACAGAAGGGAACTGACAAAGTAAACTGGGCGCTGCACCATTCTCTTCTGTATCTCCTCGCGCGTCTGCGCAGATCCATCCTTGTCGGGACCAGAGCTCTCCGGGGAGGCCCCCTGCTTGTCGCCGGATGCGTCTGCCGTGGTTGCTGGCTCGTCATCTGCCTCCCTCTCCGCTACTAACGCAGCACTAACCACTTGATTGGTTGCCGCTATATACAACAGCAACTTCTCTTGTGGCTTAGGTGCGACAAGTATTGGAGTGGAGGACAGGTATCTCTTCAAGTCTTGTAGCGCAGCCTCCGCTTCCGGAGTGCATTTCATTGGACCTGCCTTTTTCAATAATTTGAAAAACGGCAGGGCGCGCTCAGCAGACCTAGAGATAAACCTGCTGAGAGCAGCCATGCAACCGGCAAGTCTTTGTACATCCTTGACGCACTTTGGTGCTTCAATCTGCTCAATGGCCTTGATCTTGTCGGGATTGGCTTCGATTCCCCGCTGAGACACGAAGAACCCGAGAAGCTTGCTGGAGGGGACTCCAAACACACACTTCTCGGGGTTGAGCTTGAGGTTGATCTTGCGCAGATTTGCAAAGGTCTCGTCTAAATCTTGGATCAGAGTTGCCTTGTCCTTGCTCTTGACCATTATGTCATCCATATAGGCTTCCACATTTCTGTGTATTTGTGGCTCAACAGCGACATGGACTACTCTTGCAAATGTTGAGCCAGCATTTTTTAATCCGAAAGGCATCCGTATGAAACAGT
>NW_024113860.1:0-88617 GCF_003073215.2 Triticum urartu
GGGGGGGGGGGGGGGGGGGGGGGGGGGGGAGTGCACCGTGGTCGCAGCGTCTCTGGTCCCCCCACCGCCGACATGTACCGGCTCGTTAGGACGCTAGCGTGAGGGTCCCGCTGTGAGCGGCTCGTCTTTGTTGGCGAACCTAACAAGGCTTCGGATGGTGGCTCTCCACTCATCGAGCTTCCCCATAGCGGGGGGGAGTCGAGGAGCAGCTGCACGCGCGCCAGCACTTCTGCTGGCATAGGCGGCGGCGTGATCTATGTAGACCGCGATGCGCTCCGACTTCTAACCGGGTTAGAAGGGGCTCTCTCACGGTCGCGCGGTCGCGCGCCGCCTGCAGCGGCGTCTGAGCACGCACGCCAGCCTGGTTCGTCCTACGAGTGGCGCATAGGGCTCTTTCCGCGGCGGTGCCTGGGGGCTCCAGCATCGCGGTGTTGCTCATCGCGCGCGGCCTGGAAAGGGAGCGGCGTGGGTGCCATCTAGAGTGTCGTAGAGGCTACTGCGCCGCCCGTGGGTAGCATGGCCCCGCCCCTCGACCTAGCAGCGCACGGCTCGTCGTCTCGGATTCGGACGACGCCGCTCGCCTGGCTCCGATCGCCAGAATGTCATGGACGGGCCACGTCTCCGGCCCCATCCGTGGACACCCAGCCGTCTGCTCGCGCTGGCGCGGACGAGCCGGCCCTGGACGAGCCAATCGCTGTGATCCCCTTTCTCTTGGGGGCCATGGTGATGATGAAGTCGGTGTGCTAACCTTCAAACCGGATTTTCACAGCTTGCGCCCCCTACCTGGCACACCTAAGCTGTCGAGGGAAACGACACCTACGGGACCATGAGGAATCCGTTTTTGCTACAGTTGGCGGGCGCGGGGCTGTGGAAAGAGTAGGATTGAGAGATTTACGCGGGCAGATAATCCATGTTCGGGCCGCAAGTGATGCGTAATACCCTACTCCTGCTGGTTCCTATTTAGCTAGTGTTCTTGGACTAGCTACAAGGCATGCAGGGTCCAAAAAATATGAATCCTCTCTCAGTACGCCGCGGGCCTCCTTTTATAGTCAAAGGGGCTGCCACGGTGGCACATAGGAGGTGCAAAGCTATACAGTAGTCGAGTCTATCTCTTGGCGCCGTACGACAAACGCATTTAATGCGCTGCCGATGTGCCCTTGCTTTATCGGGGATAGCAAGGAAGCTTGTCCCAGATGTCGCCGCTTCGCCTGGCTTCGACGCGCGTCCAAACTGACGAGGCGTGTAGCGCCACACTGGCTGGCTGCTGAGTTGGTGCGATGGCAGAGTCTTCACGAAGATCTGCATGCCACCACGCAGGTGCTTGCCGAGTCGTCCTAGAGGCCGCACGTCGCCACGTAGGCGCCTGCCTAGCTAGTGGGCTGGCAGCTGCATGGGAATGGCGGTGGAGTCTTGGCAGATGTGGGCCTTTGCAGCTGCATGGGAATGGCGGTGGAGTCTTGGCAGATGCGGCCCCGACAAGGGTCTTGCATCGGCATCGTGGTCGTCCCAGCAAGGGTCTTGCCGGGGGTCTCGTGGGTATCCTTGGCAAGGATCTTGCCGAGGATCGTCGTCTTATGGTCATCATCTAGTTTTTGTGCTTCTGGTCTCCACAAAGATTTGCATTCCACCATGGAGGTGCCTCCCGTGCCTTGGTTCCAAAGTGGTTGATGGTGTTGGAACTCTTGGGCTCAAGGGGGGCCGGCTCTGCTGGTGTTGGGCAAGTTGCCCCGGCAAGGTTCTTGCCGGGGCTGTGGAGGCCGCCCCGGCAAGGGCCTTGCTGGGGGAGTCCACCTCGCCCCTCTGCTCTTCGTGTTTCTGGCTTGGCGTTGCTCTGGTTGTCTTGTGGCTTTGCTTCCTTCCTCTGCCCCGCTAGGTGTGGCCGCAAGCGCGGCTCCAACTGCCCACGCACAAGGGGTACAAAATAGGACCCCTCCTTTTGTGCACCGACACCTATATAATGATCATGCCATGAATATCATCATAACTATGTGATATTCTATCAATTGCCCAACAGTAATTTGTTACCCACCTTTACTGTGCTCACGAGAGAGATGCCTCTAGTGAACGCTATGGCCCCCAGGTCCATTCGCTTTATATTTACTAGAATCCTAAAAATACTTGCTGCAATTTATTTACTTTTATTTTTTACATTATATTTATCTATCTACTATTATCACATTTAATCATTGCAATTAACTAGTACAAGGGGATTGACAACCCTCTTCCCCGCGTTCGATGCAAGTATTTGCTTTGTGTGAGTGCAAATACCTTTTATCTTGTTTGCTTGGTGTCTCCTACTGGTTCGATAAACCTTAGTTCTTAATTGAGGGCAATACTATCTACTACTATACTACATCGCCCTTCTTCTTCAAGGAAATCCCGACGCCTATCGCAAGTACCAGTGGTCAGCGGACGGATGGGTGTTCCATGATGACACACAAGTATAGGGGATTGATACGTCCATTTTGCATCATGTTTTCATACTTTTATTTATAATGTTTTTATGCATAATAGTACTTTTTGAGTAATTCTAATGTCTTTTCTCTCATAATATGCAAGGTTTACACAAAGAGGGAGAATGCCGGCAGCTGGAATTCTGGACCTGAAAAACCTACATCAGAGTTACCTATACTGCACATCTCCAAATGAGCTGAAAATTTACGGAGAATTGTTTTGGAATATATGAAAAATATCGGAGCAAATAACTACCGGAGGGGGCCACCCTGGTGTGCACAAGACACCGGGGCGCGCCTGGCCCCCAGGCACGCCCTGGTGGGTTGTGCCCTCCTTGGCCCACCTTCGGTGCCCATCTTATGGTATATAAGTGATTTTGACCTAGAAAGAAAATAAGGAGAGGACTTTCGGGACGGAGCGCTGCCGTCTCAAGGCAGAACTTGGGCATGAGCACTTTTGCCCTCTGGCAGAGCGATTCCACCAGGGAAACGTCCCTCCTGAAGGGGGAAATCGAAGCCATCGTCATCACCAACAACCCTCTCTTTGGTAGGCCAATCTCCATCAACATCTTCAACAGCACCATATCCTCTCAAACCCTAGTTCATCTCTTGTGTTCAATCTTTGTACTGGAACCTCAGATTGGTACCTGTTGGTGACTAGTAGTGTTGATTACATCTTGTAGTTGATTACTATATATATGGTTTATTTGGTGGAAGATTATATGTTCAGATCCATTATGATATTTAATACCCCTCTGTTCTGGAGCATGATTACCATTTGTGAGTAGTTACTTTTGTTCTTGAGATCATGGGAGAAATCTTGTTGCAAGTAATCATGTGAACTTGATATGTGTTCGATATTTTGATGATATGTATGTTGTGATTCCCTTAGTGGTGTCATGTGAACGTCGACTACATGGAACTTCACCATATTTGGGCCTAAGGGAATGCATTGTGGAGTAGTTATTAGATGATGGGTTGCTAGAGTGACAGAAGCTTAAACCCTAGTTTACGCGCTACTTCGTAAGGGGCCGATTTGGATCCAAAAGTTTAATGCTATGGTTAGATTTTATCTTAATACTCTTCCCGTAGTTACGGATGCTTGTGAGGGGGTTAATCATAAGTAGGAGGTTTGTTCTAGTAAGAACAACACCTAAGCACCGGTCCACTCACATACCAAATTATCAAAGTAGCGAACACGAATTGAACCAACTTGATGGAAGTGACTAGATGAAATTCCCGTGTGCCCTCAAGAACGCTTTGCCTATCATAAGAAATCATTTTGGCTTGTCCTTTGACACAAAAGGATTGGGCTACCTTGATGCACTTTGTTTGCTGTTACTATTAGTTACTTGCTCGTTACAAATTATCTTGCTATCAAACTATCTGTTACCGACAATTTCAGTGCCTGTAGAAATTACCTTGCTGAAAACCACTTCTCATTTCCTTCTGCTCCTCGTTGGGTTTGACATTATTACTTATTGAAAGGACTACAATTAATCCCCTATACTTGTGGGTCATCAAGACTCTTTTTTGGTGTCGTTACCGGGGAGTGACCACTCTTGGTAAGTGGAAATTGGTAAGGAAAAATTTATACTATGTGCTAAAATTTATTGTCACTTGCTACTATGGAAGACAATCCTTTGAGGGGTTTGTTTGGGGTATCTTCACCTCGACTGAAACCACAATTATTTTCCCCTCAACCTACTGCACCTACTGAAAATATTGGTTATGAAATTCCTTCGGGTATGATAGAACAACTGCTAGCTAATCCTTTTGCAGGAGATGGAACTGAACATCCTGATATGCACTTGATATATGTGGATGAAATTTGTGGATTATTTAAGCTTGCGGGTTTACCCGGAGATGAAGCTAAGAAGAAGGTTTTCCCTTTATCTTTGAAGGGAAAAGCATTGACATGGTACAGGCTATGCGATGATATTGGATCTTGGAATTGGAATCGATTGAAATTGGAATTTCACAAAAAAAATATCATATGCATCTAGTTCATCGTGATTGGAATTATATATATATATATATATTCCTCGTGAAGGAGAAAGTATCGCTCTAGCTTGGGGGAGGCTTAAGTCAATGTTATATTCATGCCCCAATCCTGAGCTCTCAAGAGAAATTATTATTCAGAATTTTTATGCTCGGCTTTCTCATGATGATCGATCCATGCTCGATACTTCTTGTACGGGTTCTTTTATGAAGAATACTATTGAATTCAGGTGGGATCTTTTAGAGAGAATTAAATGCAACTCTGGAGATTGGGAACTCGACGAAGGTAAAGAGTCACGTATTAAGCTTAAGTTTGAGTGTGTTAAATATTTTATGAATACCGATGCCTTTCACAAGTTTAGCACTAAATATGGACTTGACTCTGAGATAGTAGCCTCTTTTTCTACTCTTGTTAATCTCCCTAAGCATAAGTGGTTTAAATATCGTCCACATATTAAAGAAGAAATTAAAGAACCAGATTAGCTAAATATGAAACTATTATTTACAATGTTGATCCAGTTGTGCCTACTGCTTATATTGTAAGACCACCTTTCCCTGTTAGGATAAAGGAACATGCTAAGGTTTCAACTGTGGTCCGCAAAAGTAATATCAAAGCACCTAGACCTTCAGAACAAATTAAAGTATAACCTAATGTTGCTATTGTTAAAGATCTCTTGGTAGAAAATATTGATGGGCATGTTATTTACTTATGTGATGAAGCTGCTAGAATTGCCAAACCCGTTGAAAAAGATAAACATAGACTGCTGTTGGCATGCCTGTTGTCTCAGTTAAAATAGGATATCACCATTATCAAGGTTTATGTGACGTAGGTGCTAGCGTTAGTGCTATTCCTTTTACCTTCTATCAAGAAATCATGAATGACATAGCACCCGCTGAAATAGATGACATATATGTTACTATTAAATTTGCCAATAGAGACACCATCACACCACTTGGGATTGTTAGAGATGTTGAAGTCTTGTGTGTGAAAGTAAAATATCCTATTGATTTTCTAGTACTTGGTTCCCCACAAGATGATTTTTGTCCCATTATTTTTGGTAGACCTTTCCTTAACACCGTTAATGCTAAAATAGATTGTGAGAAACAAATTGTCGGTGTTAGTTTTGGTAATGAGTCTCATGAGTTTAATTTCTCCAAGTTTAGTAGACAACCTCATAAGAAAGAATTATCTTGTAAGGATGAAATGATTGGTCTTGCTTATATTGTCATGCCTCCTACTGATCCGTTAGAACAATATTTGCTAGACCATGAAAATGATATGCATATGCATGAAAGAAATGAAATAGATAAAATACTCTTTGAACAACAACCTCTGCTCAAACACAATTTGCCTATTGAAACTCTAAGAGGTCCTCCTCCACCTAAAGGTGATCCTATGTTTGAATTTAAACAATTGCCAGACACTTTGAAATATGCTTATCTTGATGAGAAAAAGATATATCTTGTTATTATTAGTGCTAACCTTTGAGAACATGAAGAAGAAAGATTATTGAAAATTCTGAAGAAGCACCGACCTGCTATTGGGTATACTCTTGATGATCTTAAGGGAATTAGTCCCACTCTATGTTAGCACAAGATTAATATGGAGCCTGACACTAAAACCGTTCTTGATCATCAACGACGTTTGGATCCTAAAATGAAAGAAGTGGTAAGAACTAAAAAAATTAAAGCTTCTGGAAGCAGGTATAATCAATCCCATAGCTGATAGTAGATGGGTAAGTCCCGTTCATTGTGTCACTAAGAAGGGAGGTATTACTGTTGTTCCTAATGATAAAAATGAACCTATTCCGCAAAGAATTGTCACTGGCTATAGAATGGTAATTGATTTTAGAAAACTAAATAAAGCTACTAGAAAATATCATTACCCTCTGCCTTTTATTGATCAAATGTTAGAAAGACTATCTAAGCACACACACACTTTTGCTTTGTTGATGGATATTTTGATTTTTCTCAAATACCCATTTCACAACCTGACCAAGAGAAAGCCACCTTTACTTGTCCTTTTGCAACTTATGCTTATAGACGTATGCCTTTTGGTTTATGCAATGCACCTGCTACCTTTCAAAGAAGTATGACTGCTATATTCTCTGATTTTTTTTGAAAAGATTGTTGAGGTTTTCAAGGATGATTTCTCCGTTTACAGAACTTCTTTTGATGATTGCTTAAGCAACCTTGATCGAGTTTTGCAGAGATGTGAGCAAACTAATCTTGTATTGAATTGGGAGAAGTGCCACTTTATGGTTAATGAAGGTATTGTCTTGGGACATAAAATTTCTAAACGAGGTATTGAGGTGGATAAAGCTAAAGTTCATGCAATCGAGAAAATGCCATGTCCTAAAGACATTGAAGGTATTTGTAGTTTCCTCGGTCATGCTGATTTCTATAGGAGATTTATTAAAGACTTATCTAAAGTTTCTAGGCCTCCTACAAATCTTTTACAAAAGGATGTTCCATTTGTTTTTGACGATGATTGTGTAGAAGCCTTTGAGACACTGAAGAAAAGCCTTAGCTTCTGCATCTATAGTATAACCACCTGATTGGAACTTGCCTTTTGAAACTATGTGTGATGCTAGTGATTATGCTGTTGGTGTCGTTCTAGGACAAAGAGCTGCTAAGAAAATAAAAGTTATCCATTATGCTAGCAAAACTCTAGACAATGCCCAAAGAAATTATGCTACTACTGAGTAAGAATTTTTAGCAGTTGTGTTTGCTTGTGATAAATTCAGATCCAATATTGCTGATTCTAAAGTAACTGTTCACACTGATCATGCTGCCATAAAATATCTTATGAAAAAGAAAGATGCTAACCCTAGACTCATTAGGCGGGTTCTTTTGCTACAAGAATTTGATTTACATATTACTGATAGAAAAGGAGCTGAGAACCCCGTAGCTGATAACTTGTCTAGGTTAGAAAATATTCTTGATGACCCACTACCTATTGATGATAGTTTTCCTGATGAAAAAGTAGCTGCAATATATGTTTCTCATAACACTCCTAGGTATGTTCATTATGCTAATTACATTGTTGCAATCTATGATTTAAGACACTACTTTTGGGATGACCCACATCTTTATAAAGGAGTAAATGGTATTATTAGACCTTCTGTACCTGAGCATGAACAGGAACAAATCAGACGGAAATGTCACTTCAAAGTTTATGGAGGGCATCATGCGGGAGATAGAACTGCTCACAAGGTATTGCAATCTGGATTTATTGGCCTACTCTCTTCAAGGATGCCCGTAAGTTTGCTTTATCTTATGATGAATGTCAAAGGATTGGTAATATCGGTAAACGTCAAGAAATGCCTATGAATTATTCACTTGCCGTTGAACCATTTGATGTTTGGGGTTTTGATTATATTGGACATTTCCTTCCTCTAATGGGTATACTCATATTTTGGTTGCTGTTGATTATGTTACTAAGTGGTTATAAGCTATTCCAACTAGTAGTGTTTATCACAACACTTCCATTAAAATGCTTAAAGAAGGTATTTTCCTAAGGTTTGGAGTCCCTAGATATTTAATGACTGACGGTGGTTCACACTTTATTCATAGTGCTTTCCATAAAATGCTTGCTAAATATGACGTTAACCATATAATTGCATCACCCTATCATCCTCAATCTAGTGGTCGAGTTGAACTTAGCAATAGATAAATAAAACTAATGTTACAAATTAGATGATGCACTTTGGGCCTACAGAACAGTTTATAAACATCCCAAGGATATGTCTCCTTATAAAATGGTTTATGGAAAAGCTTGTCATTTTCCTATTGAGTTAGAACATAAAGCATATTGGGCAATCAAAGAACTCAACTATGATTTCGAACTTGACGGTGAAAACAGGTTATTTGATATTAGCTCATTAGATGAATGGAGAACCCAACCTTATGAAAATGCCAAACTATTTAAAGAAAAAGTTAAAATATGGCATGATAAAAGAATCCGAAAGTGGGAATTTAAAGCTGGAGAATATGTTCTTTTGTACAACTCTTGTTTCAGATTCTTTGCAGGAAAACTTCTCTCTAAATGGGAAGACCATATATTATCGAAGAGGTTTATCGTTCTGGACCTATCAAAATAAGTAGTGCCAAAGGTACTAACCCGAAGGTTGCCAATGGACGAAGAATTGATCACTATATCTCAGGTACGCCCATTAATGTTGAAAGCAATATTATTGAAACCATGACACTGGAGGACACATAAAAGAAACCTTCCGGAACACTCCAAAATCATGAAACAAGAGGTGGTACGTGATACGGTAAGTAAACGAATTCTGAAATATCCGCAAAAATATTTTTTGTCAGGTTTGGAATATTACAAAAATTAGGAAAATAATAAACAACCAGGAAGGCAACCGAGGAGGGCATAAGACACCAGGGCGCGCCTGGGCCCCCTGGCACGCCCAAGTGGGTTGTTCCCACCTCGAGGACCTTCCCGACTCTGTTTTCCCCTCGTTTTGCTTGTTTCCCAAGATAAAAAATCTTTATATACCCCCTGAATCTATTGACCACTGTATCACGGAGAAATCTTCTATTCTTCTCTCTTGGTGTTTTCTGTTAGATCTGTCGAGCCAGGCATCATGTCTTCTCCTTCCTCCAACAAAGTAGAAGAGGATGCTTGGTTGATGAAAATAGAACTTAAGAGAGAGGAATCAGGGGAAACTATCGAGGTTGATGAGTGATACATCCATTTTGCATCATGTTTTCCTACTGTTATTTATAATGTTTTTATGCATAATAATGCTTTTTGGAGCAATTCTAATGTCTTTTCTCTCATACTATGCAAGGTTCACACAAAGAGGGAGAATTCTGGCAGCTGGAAATCTAGACCTGAAAAAGCTACGTCAGGCTACCTATTCTGCACAGCTTCAAATGAGCTAAAACTTCATGAGGAATTTTTATGGAATAAATAAGAATTATTGGAGCGAATAAATACCAGAGGGGCCCACCAGGTAGGCACAACCCACCAGGAGCGCCAGGGAGCCCAGGCGCGCCCTGGTGGGTTGTGCCCTCCTCGACCCACCTCCTGATAGGTGGGAACCCGACGAACGAGTTCACGCCCAAGGGTGGCCCGATCTTCACGTCGTAGGATCGAATCGGGGGTGATAACTAGCTTTATACCTGCCAAGGTTGGATGCAACCTGTACGTTGGGGATGGCTGACCGAAGCTACAAGAACTCCAACCCGCTGTCCGAACAATCGCAGAACCACAAATCGTGACTAATACACAGAAAACGGCCGGAACCGTAGAGCATGAACTAGGGGGAACCAGAGGCTCCTTCTTGCGAATCCGAATGAACTCACAAGATCAAAGGTAGCAAGATCTCTCAGATCTCTCTAGCAGTCTTGCTGCATAAGCTTGTAGCTAAATGGTTTGACTAAAGGTTCTCTAGAGGATGGGGGAGTTGGGATTTTATAACAGGGACAACCCCCCTTGGCTAGGTGTGAAAATGGTTCCAAAAGTAAGCAGGTTTGCATGGCTTCCTTGGGTGAATAAGCAGTCAACTTTGGGAGTTGTTGCAGAGCTCCTCGGAAATTCACGAAGCCTTGACAGCCTGGACACCTTCCATGAGAATGACTACAACTTTTGACTCACAACTCCAAATGATGTGAGGTTTTTTGCATTGGAATGATAACTTGATTTAGCTTCTGTCGATGTACCCCTATAGCCCCGTCTCTCTAACACATGGGTGTGGCACATCAAAACATTAGAGGAAAAACTGACAACATCAGCTTCACTTGAAACTTGTTTCCTCCAAACTTGTTCCTCCAAACCGGTTGCTTCAAGAGCTCATAGGTTGTTGGATTTCTTCCATGTGATACCTAAGTTCAACCAATAACAATGGGGATGAAATCATAGTTGTGTCATCAAGGTTATAAGGTAAACTTAAGTTAGCGTTCACCTGGTCACTTATTAGTTTGGCGTGACTTCTTGTGATTGGACCTATAATTGTTGGAGACTTGTCGATGGTTGTGGTGTCCTCATCATCCTCCCCCTCTTGAAAAGGAGTCGTCCTCGACTTTGATGGTCGAAAGTATGGAGAGAGGTCGGACACATTGAAACTTGGACTAACACCATAATCCATCGGAAGTTCAATCTTGTAGGCATTGTCATTTATCTTCGCAAGCACTTTGAATGGAGCATCTCCATGTGGCTGCAACTTGCATTTGCGTTGATATGATCATTCCGCAGGTGCACCCACACAAGATCACCTTCTTTCTTCCCTTGTTTGCTCGTTTTGCATATTTTTTAGTCATCTTCTCAACATTTTCCTTGGTCTTCTCATGAATTTTCTTCACGAAGTCAGCACGCTTACTTGCGTCAAGATTTGTTCGCTGCAATGGTAAAGGCAAAAGATCTATGGGAGCAGGAGGTTTGAAACCATAAACAATTTCAAAAGGACAAAATTTAGTGGTCGAATGTACCGCCCTGTTGTATGCAAACTCCATGTGGGGGAGACACTCTTCCCACATCTTCAATTTTTTCTTTAAAACTGCTCTCAGCATCATGGATAGTGTGCGGTTGACAACTTCAGTTTGTCCATCCGTTTGTGGGTGGCATGTAGTGGAAAAGAGAAGCTTTGTTCCTAGTTTTGCCCACAATGTTTTCCTAAAATAGCTCAAAACTTGGTGTCATGGTCTGAAACAATAGTGTGTGGTACTCCATATAGCCGCACGACTTCCCTGGAAAACAAATTAGCAATGTGTGAAGCATCATCGCTCTTATGACATGGGATAGAATGAGCCATTTTGCTAAACCTATCAACCACCACAAAAACTGAAGCACTCCCCCTCTTAGTGCGTGGTAATCCAAGAACAAAATCCATGGAAATATCTTCCCAAGGTGTACTAGGAATTGATAAAGGCGTATAAAGTCCATGGGGGTTTAAACGTGATTTAGCTTTGCGATAGATCTCACAACATAGCATGTAGCGCTCAACATCACGCCTCATCCTTGGCCAAAAGAAATGGTTGATTAACACACTCTCAGTTTTCTTTGCTCCAAAATGTCCCACGAGACCACCAACATGAGCCTCCTGCAAAAGCAACAAACGAACAGACCAATCTGGGATGCATAATTTGTTAGCTCGAAACAAGAATCAATCATGCAAGTGAAACTTTTCCCAACCTTTCCCCTCACTACACTTTAAGTGTGGTTCAAAAAAATATGGGTCATTAGCATACAATTATTTGATACTTTGCAACACAATAATTTTAGTATCAAGTTGTGAGAGTAAAATATGGCGTCTAGACAAAGCATCAGCAACAACATTATCTTTTCCTTTCTTGTACTTGACAATATAGGGAAAAGATTCTATGAATTCACTCCATTTTGCATGTCTACGATTTAGTTTTTGTTGACCCCTAAGGTGCTTTAAAGATTCATGGTCGGAATGTATCACAAATTCTTTAGGCCACAAATAATGTTTCCATGTTTCCAAAGATCTCACAAGTGCACGTAATTCTTTGTCATAAACTAAATAACTTAGAGTTGGACCACTTAGCTTCTCATTAAAATATGCAATAGGCCTACCTTCTTGCATGAGTATGCCTCCAAGACCCACACCACTTGCATCATATTCAATTTCAAAGGTCTTACCAAAGTTGAGCAGTGCAAGCAATGGTGTAGATGTCAATTTTACTTTCAACTCTTGGAAGGCCTTCTCTTGTGCATTTTCCCACTTGAAGGGAACATCTTTCTTGGTTAGCTCATTCATTGGGGCAGCAATGGTGCTGAAGTCCTTCACAAACCGACGGTAGAAACTAGCAAGGCCAAGAAAGCTTTGTACTTGGCTTACATTTTGTGGAGGCATCCCCTCATGGATGGATTTGACCTTCTCCTCATCTACCTCCACACCTTTACCTGAAACAACAAAGCCAAGAAACACAACTTTGTCTGTGCAAAATACGCACTTTTCCTTGTTACCATATAATCTCTCATCTCTTAGGACAGCAAGCACACATCGGATCTGTTCAACATGTTCATCCAAAGTTTTTCTATAAATTAGGATGTCATCAAAGTAAACAACCACAAACTTGCCAATGAACATTCTAAGCACATGATTCATTAATCTCATGAAAGTACTAGGTGCATTTGTCAATCCAAATGGCATAACTAACCACTCATACAAACTAGATTTTCTTTTGAAAGCAGTTTTCCATTCATCACCCTCTCTCATTCTATTTTGATGGTAGCCACTTCGCAAGTCAATTTTAGAAAAGATGGTGGCACCACTAAGTTCATCAAGCATATCATCAAGCCTAGGTATGGGGTGCCTATACCTCACGGCAATGTTGTTAATAGGCCTACAATCACAACACATTCGAGAAGATTCATATTTTTTTGGTACTAAAAGAACGCGTACAGCACAAGGAGAGAGACTTTCCCTTACATAACCTTTGTTTAGTAGGCCTTCAACTTGTCGCTGAATCTCCTTGGTTTCCTCCGGGTTTGTGTGGTATGGCGGTTGGTTCGGCAATGGGGCTCCTGGGACCAAATCAATTTGGTGCTCAATTCCTCTTTGTGGTGGCAGCCCCGGTGGTATCTCCTCGAGGAACACATCTTCATACCCTTGCAAAATTTCAGCAACAACACTAGGAGTGGTAGAGGATAATTCGTTAGTAAAAAGTAAATCGTCCTTGTACAAAAGTACAAAGAACACGGAATTGGGTTCTCTCAACTCTCTCATATCCCTTTTCCTAGCCATCATAACTAATCCCTGTTTTTCCCATGTCTTGGTCAATTTAAGTTGTGGGGTTTTATTTGGCTTTGGATTCTCTCGCTCACGATGTTGGTGGATGTCACTCAAGTGTTTCTCGCTCACTCTCTCTTTCTTTTTCAGATCGTCCATCAATATTTCTTCGGGTGTTAAAGGGAGCAAAAATGTGTGCTCTCCCTCATATTGGAATGAGAGACAATTAGTACAGCCGCTGATTTGCACATCACTGCCACACCCTAGCTAGTTCATGCATTAGAGTGTTTGCATCATGTTTAAATTTCCCAGAAAGATGAAATGGGGATGATAGAACCCCAGCACCCCCCTGGAACAACTAGGGTTTACTAAAAACTTTTTCAATGAACCTGAAATGCCCTTCTAAAAAGTCCACCCTTTTTGTTCTGGATTAAAACCTTTGACAAAAATGGTGCACATTTTTCTAGGACATCTTAAGGTCATTGGCTTAATCCATATAGTATTTGCATTTGGGCATTTAAATGCTATAAAATATTTTAAATGCTCAAATAATTCTGGAAATAAGTGTGGGCTGTTGGAAATAATCTAAACAGAGCCTATGATTATTTTCAGGATTTTTGTAAGTGCCTAACTATTTTTAGTAAAGCCACAAACTTACAGAAAAATAGAAAAAGAAAAACAAAGCAAGCAGAGGCTTACCTGGCGCCCACCTGGCAAGCCCACCTACCGGCCCAGCCCAGCCACCGCTCCAGCGAGCTGCTTGGCTTGGCTAGGCGGGCAGGCAGGTGCTCGATGCTGGTGCCTGCGCGCCCCGCAGCTGCCGCCACCCTGCTTCCTCCCCTCGCAGCGCTGCTGCCCTAGTTCGGTCACACACCTCTCCCCCGAGCTCGCAGGCACGCCTCTCTCTCCCCAGCTCCTCTCCCTCGCTCTCCCGCACCATGGCCGACGCTGCCGCGCCCGCGCCACCGTGCTAACCGTGTCCGCCGTCATCCCCGTGCCGCGTCACCGTGTCCACTAGCTCCGCCATCGTCGACTACGTCGAGCAGGCGGAGCCCCGAGCGCTCGCCCGCTCTGGAGTCGCCGCTGACCCCTTCTCCCCCAACTCCGGCCATCGAGATCTCCATTGTCGCCCCGCTCAGCTCCGGCCTTCCCAAAGCCCGCTTCAATGCTTGCTGCAATCGCCGTGAGCCCAGCTTCGTCCTCCCCCTCTCCACTAACTCCCTCCTGCATCGTGTGCACCGCACCACGCTCACCCGAGCACCCGCTGCCGCCGAGCTCATCGCCAACATGACTACGGCCACCCACCGGCCACACCATTGCGACCAACGCACTCACCGCACTCGCAGGAGCCCGTAGCACCACTCCACGCGCCTCGCCGTGCCCCGTAGCCTCGGTTTTGACCTCGCCCGAACTTCAACGACCGCCAAGGTCGTCGCCGGCGACGTTTCTGGCCACCCCAGCCCCACCCATTGCCACCAAATGCTACGCCTTGCTCCTAGCAACGCGTAGATGCTCTCCGCCGCCCTTTTGGTCGCCGGAACGCGTAGATGCACTTCCACCACCGCGTCTGGCCTCGCGGACTGCTAAACGCCGGCGGGTTTGACCCATTGACTTTGACTGGGTGGGCCTAGGTTGACTCCCCCTAAGTCTATGACAAGTGGGGCCCCCTCTGCTAATTAACCTAGGGTTAGCACTAACTAATTTTAGTTAGTTTAGGTCACTGACATGCGGGCCCAGGCCCCACTAACAGTTTAGTTAGTATTAACTTAACCCTGTTAATTAGTTGTTTCACTGACATGTGGGTCCCAGCCATCAGGTTTGACCTAGGCTGGCGCCTTTGACTCACTGACGTCATAGTGATGCAGTGCTGACGCAGTTATTCATTTGCTGGATTTGTTCTTATATAGGAAATTCCAGAAAATAGCCAAAACTTATAAAAATCATAGAAAATCAACCATAGCTCCAAATCAAACAAATTATATATGAAAAATGATCAGAAAAATTCAATCTTTCCATCTGTAATGGTTTCATGCATGACAAAACAATTTAACCTTGTTGTTTAGGTGAAACAAGCTAATACACTTATAATGCATAAGAACTTAAGCTTCCATTTGAATCTTTGATTCAAATGGACCCATTCCAACTTGTTTCACATTGCATAAGGTAGGACACCTCATTTTGCCATGTCATAGCATGCATCATATTGTTGCATATTGCCATGTGTTGATTATATTCTGTGGTGTCTTTTGTGGTAGGTTCTGCCTCCGAGGATATCTCCGAGTATCCAACTGAAGGGCAGTACCCTACTACCACTCCATCAGGCAAGCAGCCCCATTGATCATATCGATACAATCCCATGTTCTCGCCTCTGCTCTCATTTACTGCATTAAGACAACAACGTTTCAAACTGCTGTGTGCTACGGTAGCTGAACCCTTATCCTCTGCATGACCTGTCATTGCCACAATAACTAGATGAAACCCACTAGCATGCGTAGGAGTTGATTGAGCCATGTATGTATTTCCTACCTTGCTATGCCTACTATGCTTAGAGTTGTGTCAGGTCTGGTTCATCTGGGTGATGGCTAGAGTGAAATGATTATGTCGGTAATGTGAGGGATGCGTTGAACATGTTTTGGTAAAGGTGTCGATGAGAGGCCATGTAGGAGTACATGGTGGGTTGTTTCATTGAGGCCGTCCATAAGAACTGAGATCTGTATGCGTGATTTAAGATTCAGCTACTACCACACATTAGGCCCGGAAATATGACCCCGCTCGACTTACTGACCCCTCTCGTCCTCTGTCCAGGAGTTGCAACTAGTTTCTGGTGTTTGTAGGCTATGTGTTGGCGGTCGTGCGTAGCGCTGACCCTAGGGGTGGGCTATGATGCGGTAGATACACTGTGGCCGGGTATGTCGAGCGCCCGTTTGGCGTCTCGGGACCCTTTACACATCGTTTGGGGACGTTGAGGACACCCCGGCCGAATTTTCTTGTGGATGGAACCCGAATAGGCAATAAACCTGGACTAGAGACTTGTGCGGTTAGTCAGGTCATGGTCGACACCCATGTCGTCTTTCGCTTGAAGTCTGCCGAGAACATGTCGTGTGCAGACGCTAAGTGGTGGAAACATGTGTGATGAAGTACACCCCTGCAGGGTATAAAACTATTCGAATAGCCGCGTCCGCAGTAAAGGACTACTTGGTTGCCAATACAGTTCATAGACAAGTTAATGGTTACTACTAAAAGACTCAAGATAAGTGTGAGTACCGAGGATGGCCCTCTCGTAGGATGACGAGGGAGGATCCCCGGTGGAGTATTGTGTTGGTGACTAGTGGACTCGTGTGCAAAAACTACTTTACTAGTGGTGTCTCGTAGGATAGCTTAGCCAAGAGTCAAAGCTGGCTTGCTGCGATAACTCCACCACCTTCTTGAGAATGAGCATGTATAATAGGTTCTGTTGTAAGACTTGCTGAGTACCTTTGTACTCATGTTTGCTTTAATAACTGTTTTCAGACGACAACACCGCCCCCTCCTATGGGTTTTATGTAGACCTCGACGTCGATGAGTAACTTGCCACCCAGGTGGTGATCCTGGCCATGGAGGGCCTTATGTAGATAGACAGTCTTCGACAAGCCTTCTTTCTTTCTAGTGTCTGTACTCAGACTATTTGCTTCCGCATGTGCTTGTATGCTTGTATGACTTGAGTGTCGGGTCATGTGACCCCTACCTGTATGAACATGTTATGTATGGCTCTCTGGAGCCTTTAAATAAAGTACTTGAGTTGTAGAGTTTTGTTGTGATGCCATGTTGTATTTGCACATATCGAGCATATTGTGTGTATGATTGAAATGCTTGGTATGTGTGGGATCCGACAATCTAGTTGTTTATCCTTGGCAGCCTCTCTTATGGGGAAATGTAGTCTAGTGCCCCTCGAGCCATAGTAGTCCGCTACAGCCCGGTTCACCAGAGTCCTGCTAGCCCAGCACTACTGCTCAGGACACTTGACTGGCCGCATGTGTTTCACTTTGTTCCTATGTCTGTCCCTTTGGGGAAATGTCACGCGGTGACATCCGGAGTCCTGCCTAGCCTGCTACAGCCCGGGTTCCCCGGAGTCCTGTTAGCCCAGTGCTACAGCCCGGATTCACTCGCTGATGACCGACATGCTTGATGTGATTCATGTATGCCTGTCCCCGTAGGTCTGTGCCGCTTTGGGTTCACGACTAGCCATGTCGGCCCGGGTTCTCTGTCATATGGATGCTAGCAACACTATCATATACATGAGCCAAAAGGCGCAAACGGTCCCGGGCCATGGTAAGGCGACACCCGTGGGGATACCGTGCGTGAGGCCGCAATGTGATATGAGGTGTTACCGGCTAGATCGATGTGACTTGGAATCGGGGTCCTGACAATCACGATCATACAACCAAGGTCTTCCCAACAGCAATTGGCATGCTTGCATTGGCACCAAGTCACATTCCACTTGATCTCGATACTTCCCAATGGAAAACTGAACGGTGACTATGTTGCTTACTTGAAGTGTACCACAATCATTGAGCCATTGCATCTTATATGGAATTGGATGCCTTCTTTGTTTCAGTCCCAATTTCCCTATCAAATCTGAACTTGCAATGGTGTTGCAGCTACCATTGTCAACAATAATTATGCAAACCTTGTCCTTGTTGGTGCCACAGGTGTGAAAAGTATTATGTCGCTGCCCTTTCTCTTCTCTAGCTGCATTAACACTAAGAACACGACAGGAAACAAAGCAATCTCCCATGTCGGCCTGAATATCACAACCACTCTTCTCACCCTCTTCATCCTCATGATCATCCAATGCTCCATTATCTTCATGCTCACTCTCAGATTCCCATTCACCTTATTCATTCACAAAGAGAACTCTCTTGTTTCGACATTCAGAAGAAATGCGACCATGCCCTTTGCACTTCCAACACTCAATATCTTGGCTTCGAGATGGTGGTACAACCATGGAGTTAGAAGTACTTCCAGCAGTAGAAGGAGCACACTTGTCAACATTCCTAGGATCCAGTGATGATGCCGATGAAGTCGCTATTCGCCGGGTGGCGGTATGATGAAGTGTGCTGAAACTGAGAACCACCATGAGAGGCACTTGGCTACAACCTTTGCCATCATGTGGTGGTGCGGTTATGAAATATCCGCCCATGACCACTCCGCTACACCTTCCTCCCTGTGCGCTTTGCTTGCTCCAGAATATCTTGTAGAGTGTTATAGGGAAACATCTTCACAAAATCAGATATTTCACTGTTGAGACCATGCAAAAATCTTGCCATCTTTGACTCCTCATCTTCATGAATACGAGCACGAACGAGCAGTAATTCCCTCTCTTTATAGTACTCATCCACCGTGCGCGTACCCTGGCTGAGGCGCTTTAAAGCACAAGTGCTCCCTGGGTGGTTTTGGTAATTAATGTCAACATATCTCCTATTGGACTAATGTTTTTATTTAGAATATTTCAGACAAGTTCAACAAATGGAGTGGCGTGGACAAGAAGATGTGGAACCCCTTCAAAATGCTAAGGAAAAAAGATTGGCTCAAGGTCTAAAGCTCAAGACTCTACATTTTACTTTTGGTGATCCAAGATCACATTGAGTCCATAGGAAAAGCCAATACTATTAAAAGGGGATGAGGTGTTGCTTAATGGCTTGCTTGCTCTAAGTGCTTAGTGATACGCTCCAAAAGTCCTCAACCACTTTCTCATATCCACATATGTCCCAAACCAAAAGTCAAACTCGGCCCCACCGAAACACTCTATCCAGTGCCACCGAGTTTACTTGACATAGCCACTGCCAGAAACCCTAATCAGTTTGGTCTCACCGATGGGATATCGGTCTCACCGAGATGGGCTTGCAAACTCTTTGTTAGCTATTGCAATAATTTCGGTCCCACCAAAATATGCAGTCAGTCCACTGAGTTTGCTTGACCAACTCTCTGTTTTGCTTATTACCAAAATCGGTCCCACCGAGTTTATGTAATTGGTCAAACCGAGATGAGGTTTTACCCTAACCCTAGCACATCGGTCCCACCGAGTTGACAATATCAGTCCTGTCGGATTTTGCGTCATAGGACCGAGAGGCAAGCATAGGCGAGGAGTCCCGCCTAGTGCCCGCCTGGCTCCAGTCATCATGGCTTGCGTCATAGGAACCTCACGAGGTATCCCTTGCCTTGATCTCTCCACCCCTTGCGAGCCAGCCTGGTGAGGCCGCCCCTGAGGAGGTCTTGCGTTGTCTGCCTCGCGAGGGTCTTGAGTGTTTGCTGGTGAAGATGGGCCGTACAGGGCCGCTAATGGAGCCACGTCATGGGCCGCAGGCAGGCAAGTCTAGGGACCCCCGTTCCCAAAACGCCGACAGTAGCCCCCGGGCCCAAGGCACGCTCGGGCTTGGCTTCGAGACGAAGCCAAAGGGCAAGTGCGGAGCGCCGCGGGCCCCAACAGCCTGTGGCCATGGTTGGCGCTTGGCGATTGATTGGACGTGGGCGTCCCCGCTTCCCCATGCTGCCTCGGCAACTGCCCGTCAGACAAAAAGGCCTGTGCGGGCAACACTTCCCTTCATTGCTTTCCTTCACATTGCTCCAGATCCCCTCTCTCGCTCCTCGCTTCTGAAATCTCCAGATCGGCTTCAATCCCCTTCCGAGCTTCCAACCAATGGCGCCCCGGAAGCCCAAGGTTGTTTCGCCGCTTGCCTGGTACGAGCCGGCTCTGGAAGCGCCCAAGGTCTCGGAGAAGAACCTCGCCACCACGCGCCTGCTGACGATGGGGGAGGACAACAAGAAGGGGAATACCAAGCTCCGGGTTGGCTCTACCGTGCCTGAGGCTTCGAAGAGCTCCTTCTACCCCTTTTTTATGAGCAACGTCATCGCCGGCCTGGTTCCCCCCTTCTCCGACTTCTTCTATGCAGTCCTCCAACACTACAGATTGCAGGCTCTCCATCTCCATCCCAACTCCATTCTTCTCTTGTCAATATTTGCCTTCTACCGCGAGGCGTATGTCGGGATGATGCCGTTTGAGGCACCACTACAAAAAAATAAACTTCCGTGATGATACGTGTTTGTCATTGTACATCGCGTTTTTTGTCATGCATGTACATCCATGACGATTTTATGACAGAATCAAGATAGTCATACATGTGCGGTCGTAGAAGTGTTCCATGACATTACCAAAATTATCATCACAGAAGTGTCCACTTCCATGACGATAAATCGCGCGTCACAGAAGTGCTTTCGTCAAGGGTGACCGACACGTGGCATCCACCGTAACGGAACACCGTTAAGCTATCGGGTCGGATTTTGGATCCGATAACCCGTTAACAGCCCTGACCAATGGGAAATTTCCACGTGTAAAATTCTGATTGGCCGAAGGGAACACCTGTCAGCTCGTCAGTGGGCCAGATGTCGCCCGTCCATTGGAGGAGACATGCCTATGATACGTCGACACGTGGTTGGGCCCAACAGAGGCCCATATAGGTTAAAAAGGCCGGCCCAGTCAAAGGCCTGTAGAACTTAATCAGGTACTAGTGGGCCAGCCCAATAACGGTCTGCTTAATAAAGGCCCATTTACGGCCCGAAGCCAGATCTGGCCCGTTAATTGTTCGCCCAATATTTGGGCCCATTTACGGCCCGAAGCCAGATCTGGCCCGTTAATTGTTCGCCCAATATTTGGGCCCATTTGCGGCCCAAAGCCAGATCTAGCCCGTTAATTGTTCGCCAAATATTTGGGCCCAACTACATCCCAATGACTTTCGGCCTGTTAGAGGCCTGATGTAGACATGGGCCCATTTCAGCCTGGTGTGACTTTCGGCCTAGGAATGGCTCGTGCTGCCCGTGGGCCATATATGGCCCGACGGGACAACGGGCCCACTAACAGCCCGTGCTAAAGGTGGCAACAGTTAAGCCCAACGTGACTTTGGGCCTGTTAAAGGCCTGTCACGTAATTCGGCCCGTTGATGCCTGTGCTAAGCTTTCGGCCTCTTAAAGGCCCATGATATCAGTGGGCCAACTAAGGCCCGAGATATCTTTCGGCCTGGTAACGGCCTGTGAGCTAACTAGGCCCAAAACGGCCCGGTCTACATTTCGGCCTGCGGAAGGCCCGTCGACGACTAGTGAAAATTGAGGCCCAACATGCATTTTGGCCTGCTAACGGCCCGTGGTTTCATCTCGGCCGTAACAGGCCAGTACAATATTCAGCCTGTTAATGGCCCAACGCTACCTGGGCCAAACTAAGCGCTGGGTCGACAAAAGGCCCAACTAAAATATAGGCCGGTGTAAGTCTGGGCCTGGCGCAATGTGTGAAGGCCCCAATCATTCGGGCCAAAGAAAGACGCAGGCCGGCCCAATTGTGGCCCGCTAAAAACCTGGCCCGTTAGAGTCGAATGCTTAGGTCCGGTCGACTACGTCTGATTTTTTTTAGATAGCGAATGATGGTAGTAACTAGTAGGAATTAAGAACAAACCTACTCTATACAATAAATAAATTACGGCATAGTAACTAAGAATAAACCTACACTATACAATAAAGGATTTAAGGTATATTATATCCACTGGGCATCGAAGTTCGCCACCAGTGATCATAAAGCGCAACGAAGAAGCAGATTACAAAAACTGGGCACCATTGCAGCGTAACAAAATAATACTGAACCGAGACCACTTCCAAGACAGTTCAAGAAAGGTTAGCCTTGCGGGGGAACTACTGCGCAAGCTGCTGAGCAAGGCTGTGAGACCGGCCTAGCATGTCGGTCAGAGCTTCTAGGTGTGGCTGTTTAGCGATGAGGTTCTCATTGGTGTTCTCTGCAATCTTTCTTAGAGATAGGACTTCAAGTCGAAGTTGAGTTGCAGAATGCCTTTCTGCTAGAACTTGGGACTGAAGAAGTCGAACTGATTCAGACAACGAATTCTATGAGCTTGTCTGACTATTAGTCTCAAGTAACTTGAACACTGCATCAAGAAAAGACTTTGGGGTTGTCTCGCTATCTTCAAGATTTTTTGCCTTCTTTGCTGCAATATATGTTGGGTTTGTCTCACAGCCTTCAGCAAACTTGTGCATGCCATCAGGCATATCACCCTGAAATAAAGCAGAGAGATGACAGGTTTTGCACGTGTATAAACAAAGATGATAACTATTCTATCAATTCTATCCAATTTCAAATTAGAAAATAAAGAGTATTTCATAATATCAATAGCATACTTCGGCATTGTTCATAATGCAGGGAGCTTCACCACACTACTGGATTACCATGTCAACATAACAAGCATAGATGAAGGGTAAAGAAAATCATTGTATCTATTTTGGATAATGTGCATGGCATGTTGTTCATATCATCAGCCACATCAGTAAGATAAAACAGGAGATGACAAAGTGCAAACGTGGGCTACTTCACCACACACTGGATTATAGATCCACAAAAACAAGCATACATATAGGGAGTATTAAGTAATGTGCATGGTATGAATAAGGAATTTGGTTTTAGAAGTAAAACTAAGAACTTACGGTTCTTACGAACATGCATTTTGGTAGAAACAGCAAACTAAACAGCAGTAAACGATAGGGAGTATGAGCAAATTAAACAGCAGTTGAGGATAAAGGCTTTAGAAGGACTGACTTACATTAACAGTTAACACCGGCTTTATAATGCCCCTCTCCATGTCAAGGGAAGGATAACTCAAGAATTTCAGCACAGAATCTTCTTCATAAGCATTGCCCGTACTCTACATTTTGTAGAGAGTAATTATAGATATGATAATACTGGAAGGGATAGAGGATAATGAAGATAAGATGCAGATTGATGCTACATAATCAACTACCAATCCCTGGAAGTACAAGCGTTACAGGAAAAAATGTACTGATAAGAGCAATATGCTACACTTCTACACTGGCATTGTCTGTATATTCTACTTGTTGGTAAGATTAAATATAGATCTGATCTTTTTTAGTAAATGGTGGGTGAGGAGATAAGATGCAGAATGCTACAAAATGAACCAATCCCTCTTCCCATAATACAAGAGTGTTTTGAACACTGGTGTACTGTACAAAACGTTCTTATATTATGGGACAGAGGGAGTGGCTGTTAATGTAAGTACAGTGATAGACCATGTTCAGTCCTTACAAGAGGACTGCAGAGCTAAACCTCTTCAAAAGCATTGGGTTGATTCTAAATTTATGTAAGAGTCCATACGGATCTTATAATGTCCACCAAATGGACGATTATGAGGCTAACATGTGCAGTGATGCTACATAATCAAACAGCTATGAAAGTAAGTATGGTCATACAGGGCAAGAGGTACTCACAAGAGCAATGCAGTGTGCAGTATAGTTGTGAGATTCTGTGGTCCCTTGAGAACGAATGTTCTTCTGCTAACAGTTTTCGTACAAGTGAGACATTAAGGCAAATGCAGAAATGTAGTTCAAATTGTGATGTGATATCATAGACAGTACCTTACACTGCAGCCGAGACCAATGTGTAACAAAATTATTCCAGTCACCGTTGGATAAATGTAGCACTGGAGACTTTACAGAAATTTCGTTCAGAGGCTTGCCATCGAAGTGCGCTTGCCTCAGGTAGGAACGATACTTCATCAACGAGTGCTTGAAAAGCACAACCAACCCTTGCTCGTCATCACAATCCTGTTTGCTCCTCGCCTATTTAAAAGAATGAAATCTTGTGTCTTCTGTCAGCAGAAACATATGCAGTAATGACCACGAATAACATTAGTACATTATTTACACATAAGTTGCGGAGGAAGACTGGAAATTGTTCTGTGTCTGCGGTATAATCTTTCCATGAAGGAAAGATGTGCACAAAGTTCCTGACAACAACATAAGCTTCGTCTTCTAAACTGGGAAGAAATGGAACAGGGGTCCTATTTGTTGCAATTGGGGCTCTCTCTGGTTCGAAAAGGGATTTGGCAACTGGATTTGGTGTACTCTTTGCTGGAATGGGGGTTTTGCATCGTACAGCTGGTGCTATGTCAACTGGCATAATCATATTGTTTGCTGCAGTTGGGGTCTGCTGAGTTGGGGCATCAGAAATGACCAGTGTAGTAGGGCTAGAGTCTGCTAGAGTTGGGGTATTTTGTGGGTCAGGTGATATTGCAACTACACCTAATGGGCTATTTGATTTATCAGGTGCCACTACCTTTTCCAAATACTTTGCTTGTGCTCATCCACGATCAGCAAATCGCGCTCTTCCTTTTGAACGTCTGATACACAAGAACAACATTTGAATGATAAGTATGGTATGATGACATATGGAATATGTACTGAAAATGGATAGGCAGGGCGTATTCACATACATGATGTGTAAACTAAGCTAATGGCAGTTCAACAAAGTAGAAGCAATGCAAAGCATCAGTTGCAAGATATGTGCGAACAATGTAACCTTGGAAAGTTAGAGAAAGTACCTTGATGGGTGAATAAGATAGGGCATCTTCCTCTAACTCCTCCACTAGGGAGATACATTGACTTAGGTCTCCCTCTAGCTCAGAATCACTGTTAGGCTCATATTCTGAGCATGAATCTGTAGGTGGAGAGCGTTTGCATTACATTGCATCAAGACTTGATGTCAGTCCCTTAATGCCAAGTTTGACAGCCATGGCATTGTTTTGCTTTATTCTTTTCATGCGCGCAAGCTCATAATCATTATGATGCTGTTCAGAATCTGAGATTCATGAAAACATAAAAAGTAGTCAGATTATCTATGGAATGCATTGCGGATTCAACTCGGAGAGTGTCTCCCTATAAACCCCTGCATATGCAAAGTTCACCTCCCCAACCGTGCTGACCAGACCACACACAGAAATACAAACCCCTTATGTCTCTATAATAGGCAGGCACACATTTCAAAACTGAAGTAGGAACATTAGAATCACATGAAATTCGTATTTGAACAAATAAACTAAGCAATTATGAGTGGCGTAATGTTTAGCTTCAAGGGTGGAGTGTTGGTAGTGCGATACAAAGCAAGTAGGCAGATTGTATTCCATGTAAAAGATCGAAACCTATGTAAAAGCTGGAAATGACACTTTCTTTCTATACAATGCAGTGTTCGTTACCCACACATGATGGAAGAGATCACATAGAGAAATACTATTCACTCATGTCTACGGTTCCAGTATTTAGAAACAGGGTGGTCCAACCTAAAAGAATATTGACAACAAATATGACAAGGCAAGCATAGATGTAGTGAATCAATCATTTACTTGTGAGCTTACTAGGACAAGTATGCAAAATTGTAACTGCAGTAAGAGACCGTCCAAAATCTGAATGAAGAAGTTTGTCTAGCACTTATTGTTTGCAACTAATCGACGTGAATAATTGGATATTATATCGAATGAGTAAGAAAGACAAGTAAAATTTTCAACAAACCTGGCTTGTAGTAGTAATCTGGGTCAATGTCACTACGACCAACAATCCAAAATGACTAGTTTCTGTTCCGAGGGCCGTAATTTTGAAAACCCTGTGAACTTTAGAGGTACTAAAGATTACCGAAATACATCTGAACCATTAAGTGTAGGTAGCACTGAGCACACAACAAACCCTAATGGCAGTCCTGCCTAATGAGTAATGAATCAATTATAAAATGGGCGATGAGGAGTGGCTGCTGAGTGTTGAGGACATATCTCAGGATAAATCGGGTTGGCTTGGTGGGTGCTGCACGCCTGAGCCCTAAACGGACTGGGAAGGTAGGCACGGCGGCGCGCCCGGGCAGCGGTGACATTGTTGGGTGAGCGGCTCCTGGCCTCCTGTTAGTCCGGCGTCTCGTCCTAGAGTCATGCCGTCCGGGGAATGCAAGTCGCCGGCGAGGCAGGCGGCTGGGGGCGAGTAGAGATCAGAAGCGCGTAGCAGAACAGAGGAGAATCGGGGCCTGGGACGACCCAAAATCCCAGGGTGGGCCGGCCGACCGTGGGCACCCTGTAGAGATACACACCCGAGCGGCGAACATGCATTTTCGAAACTAATTTAGGAACATTTAGCTGACCAATTAAACAACTCTATTTTAATAATATCAAATTCGTATTTGAACAACTAAGCTTGTTTAGCTTGATGGGTGGAGCAGTGTTATTATGACATGAAGCACGTATTCTGATCGTATAGTGATCATAAAAGGGGGAAACTCTAAGCATATTTTTTAGTAAAAGAGGGTTTCCCCTCCGATTTCTATTAAAGAAACCACCACGGAACCAACATGATCAATTAAACCCTAAGCATGATCAATTAAACCATATTATGGCTGTGCCATGGCAGATTTGAAGCTGCAAACCGGAGAAATGATATTTAGCATCCATTGTTTGCTTCGAACTAAGAACTAAATTCTAAGAGCTGAAAAGAAAGTAGAGTAACCAAGTTAAGATTTATTTTTTGGTTGAGATCAAAAAGTTGAGGAGATATGAAGTACCACCTCTCTTGCGGCGTCGTGTAGGCATCAGGGGTGCGATGGCTGTCGGTGGCATTGAAGCATATCTGCGACGGTAGACGGGTGCATCGGGGGATAAGTCTCGTTGCGGTGGAAGATAAGATCGTGTGAGCGGCCCCGGCAAAGAGGACGATGGCGCTGATGAAGCGAGAGGACGCGATGCAAGGCTATTGGTCCATCGCTGTGGATGAGAAACGTCCATCTCTAGCAGTGGACGACGCGGTCTTGGTAGGCGCTCCAGCATGGTGGAGGACGGTGGTGATGGATGTGGTGGAGGATGGCGGCGATGGATGGGGTGGCGAACGGAGGCTGGTGTGGGGATAGGGTGTTCTAGCGCGGATGGTGTATGAATGGGAAAATGGAGGGAGAGGTACGAGGAACCATGTTTTTGGGACGGGCCTGTCTGAAATATGGGAAAGTTACGAACTTAGCCCCCGTTTAAAATTTGGACGTCTCGTCGGTTGGGGATAGGATGGTAATCTCGCATCTCGCCAATATTTGCCCAGAGCAATTTCGGGCGAGGAGAGGGTGGTTGGCGCCCATGGTGTATGAACGGGGTTGACAGGTAGGGTGGTTGTGTCACGTCTGAGTGAAGTTACAAACCTGCCCCTATTGAAAATATTTGCCTACATCGATTTCGGCCGAGTCGAGTTTGTTTTGCCGCCCACCGTGTATGAATGGGGAATGGAAGGAGAAACAGAGGTCTTTTGGACGAGCTTGAATCAAATGATTTTTGCCAGCCATGCTTGACGCCCACCGTGTTGGAATGGGCTCAGAGGCGGTCGTGTCACGTCTAATTGAAGTAACTAACCTACCCCTATTTAGAGCAGTGGAAATCGGGCCGATGGATTGTCCGTGTAATGGATAGACAGTAATTTCCATCTCCCAAACACTTGGCTTCGGGCAGCTGACGTGAGAGTGGTCATTTTGCTGCTTCTTTCGAATTTTCAGACAATAAGCATCCACGTTTACCCTGGCAACTAAATTCGAATCCATTTTGTATTCCTATATGAATCTTTATAAATCATTCTATGTGTTTTTATATATCTTCAAAAGGACGACAAAGATGTATTCCACTATCATATATGAATATGGTTTACAAATGCCGATACTCAAATTGAGAAACTAGAATCCAGTTTAAGGTGAATTCAAATATTTGGAACACTTCATGTCCAACTCAAATGTTACACGCAGCATAATGTGTACTCCCATTTAGATATGTACACAAGCGATGTATCAAGATTCAAATACCGAGTCAATCAACCAAGAATGTACAAAACTAACAGACATATAAACACGTACAGAGTATACGGATCAATAATATCAACTAACATACATAAGCCAGGCCGCTGTACTTTTTTTTGGCTACAACAGCATCCTTTTTAGCCAGCATCTTGGCCCTTTCTAATGCGTGCCACTTATGGTCCATCTATACTACTACTACTGTTGAATCCACATTCAGCCCGATTGGGATGTTTGTAGGTCTGGCACAGCAATCCAAATGAAATGTCTCTGAGTCTTATCAATTAATACAGACTTGTGCTCAAATAAAATTACAAACCAAAAAACAAAAAAACAATTATTACATAATCTCTAAAACAAATGGTTTGATTGATTACATGAACAGACAACACAAAGGTTATTCAACTATGGAAAGAACATTTCACCTATGATTTACCAAGTAGGAATTTAATTTCCTTTTTTCCTTCAGGACCTTAACAATCTGGTCAGTCTCAGCTTGCTTCGTTTTGAAATCCACCAAATATTTAATGGTTGTCTTGAGTACTACTTGTGATTGTGTTGTTTGCTTCCTCAACATGTCAACTTCATCTCTAAGTGCAGAAGTAGAATCTCTTTCTACCACTAGTTTAGCCTCTAGAGCATCAGCAGTTGGCAATTCATAATGCACGATTGGGATGGTGCCACTACTGTGGGATGATGCAACGTCCATGGGGACCTCGCTCGTTGATCTTGGGCTAACCTGTTTTGCCATTAAAGTTCCGATTGTATTCAGAAAAGTTGAAGTTAGCAAAACATCTCAACTGGGAGTTATAACAGAAAACCAGTTAAACAAACAAGGAATTAAAGAGTTTCAATTGGATGCTGAAAAGTAGTTATTAACATCATTGTAACCCGCTGTTGCAGCAGCAAAGCAGTTAAACAAACAAGTAGATATTTAAGTTAAGGCAAACAGGTAATTCTTAACAGTAAGTGTCAAACACATAGATAGGCGCAGTCTACAATATAATTAACAGGCTGTGCCATTATGTAATCACTAGCAAACTAAATTAAGACAAGCAACGTAATTGAACAATTTTGCAATAAGTGGCTAACTAAAATTTCGAGAAGAAGCTAACTAAACTTACGCTAGTTCTTTGTACAGGCACACTGCAACTTCTTTTTCACTTACAAGGTTGTACGAAGGAGTCCATGGCATCAATTGCTTGGATACGCAGTCCCAATAATTCTTTCTTCCCACACTGCATGGGTAAGTCAAATGGTTAATCTGGTAAGATGGTGCGTCCTTGATATGTTATATAAGGACGTGTAGTCAGACTAGTTGTAGCCAAACACATCACACTGGCTTTTACTGTATATTTCATGCGATTACTTTTGGCATATCGAGATCTAAGCAGTCTACAATAGGATGAAAAGACTGGCATCCTTCACATTATTGGCGAGCTCAGTTCATAGAAACAAGCAATTCAACCATTCTGTGGGTAAATCAAAAGCACCACTGGAATATTTTTCACTATCAAATCATACACGCAAAAAGGGGCAACGCCACCATAGGGGTTGGTATGGGCGGCCGCTCAGGTGGCTAGAAAGTGTGCACCTAGTTTGAGTCGTCCAGGTTGGCCCATGCTAGTTTTGTTCGTCCCAACGCATGAGCAGGCAATGTAAAAAATGAAGAAAAATGTTTCAATTTGGATGGGCCAATAACATAAGTGCAAGGCAGGCCCTATAGTAGGCTCGCGGCCCAAACGAGCGCCTCCCATATCGATCGACAGCAGGAAAAATCCCAATTCATTCACTCCGGCTTCTAGTCTGGTTCGCTCCTAACCTAGCCATCGCTGGACAGACCGACACAGCACTTCCTCGCGCGCTTGTTGGAGGGAGGTCACCGGGCTTCAAGCAAATGGAAGGACAAGAAGATGAAGATCCAACCCTGGGTGTAGCCTGCGTGGGAGGCAGTGGCGGCAGAACGGGCATGGCATCGAGCTTGCGCAAACGGACAGTCGCAACTTGCAAGAGTAGCATGCGCAACGAGCAGGTACATCACATCCCTGATTATATCTAATTCAACTCTTCAATTTCTGGCCAATAGTTAAACCTGACGGTGTTGTAAAACTGCTTGTATGTAGGGAATCTATGAGAAAATGAGACCAATTTCTACTTATTTTATAACTCCCCCAATCAATACTGAACTGACTGAATCTGATGTATCTAATCAAGTTTCTGGTGCAAACATACAAGCTCATGTTGTTCTTGAGCCTGAAGTGTCTAATGAACAGACTGCTAGTGAAGGATTTGATGCAAACATTTTACATGCTCCTGGTGATGAACATATAGTGTCTAATGAGGGATCTAATGCAAGCATTTTGCAAGCTCATTGAAGGATTTAGTGTCTAATGATGATCTACTATGTTGAGAGAGACAAAGATTTGCAGGCATTGATGACAAGCAAATTATAGTGCATTTTCATAGCTTGAGGAAACGTCGAGGCCATCTACCAGAAAGTCCCAGTATCATGACAACATAGCATAAATACATTTCTAATCTGTTGTTTGAAACTATTGGCATACTTGTGCAGGATAGATATATTGATATGCAGTTTGCGCACTGGTTATACGTGCAATTACACTTCGATATTTTCAGCCAGAGAACAAATAATTCAAGCAGGTACAGACCATGTTTGTAGTCCTTGTAAATCATGTTGCATTTTGTGTTTTTTGGTGCTTGCATCATTTAGTGTTTATAATTTGAACTACTTTGGATCATTAGCTGGTTTTCAAAGTGCATGTAGCTTCACATTTCTCAAGTTATGTTGATTTCCGGAGTGCAAGTGCCTTCGTATTTTTTAAGTTAAATGTTCGCCCCTGGTAACTTTAATTCGTGGATCAGCCACTGCACATAAATCATACACGAATGCCAGTATGAATTAAATGAAATGCAGGGACTTACGCTAGCGTGTTGTACAGGCTCACTGCAGCTCTGCTTGCACTTGGGATGTTCCATGTACAAGTACATGTTACCACTTGCTTGGATGTGCAGGCCTTGTGCTCCTTGCATCCCCCTCTGCATTTTTTACACGGCGAATGGTTGATCAAATAAGAGGAATCGACCTTGATGTTGTACTGGAGGACAGATACTTACAAGGTTATACGGGTGTGCAGGATGTGTACCAGATCCCGTAGCGCCGTCATGCTTCGCTAAAAAATGGATTTGCTTGTTTCAGATGATATCTCCAGAAGAAATAAGAGTTAAAGTCAGAGTTTCATAGGCATGTAAGCTAAGAGAGCAGTGAAAGGATATCCAAACATCGTCGGAACAGTGCACAAGGGAGTGATGTGTGGATACCTAGTTCAGGCCGGCGTTTGGGCATGCTCGCCTAGCTAGAGTGCGGGTCACTTCAGAGCCGTTGAGGGTGATGCGCTGGCGTTGGCTAGCCGCGCATGAATGCAGATATTGAGTGGCAGTAGAGTGCTACGATGCGGTGGACGAGACCGTTGGTGAAGCCCCAACGGCCTCGGGGGGCGGAGGTGCGACGATGTGCTCGGTGAAGTAGCCCCGGTGAGTTGGGAGATGGCGTCGGTGAAGCACACCTGATGCGGTGGAACTCAGTGTCTGTGAGGCACGTTGGTTGCGGCGGCCGACATTATCGGTGGACCACCCGGTGCGGTGGACGAGGGCGTAGATGAGGTAGCTCCGGTGCGGTGGTGAAGTGTGAATGTCGTCTTCGTCGTCGTCATCCGGCACAGAGGTTGGGAACGGTGGGGAAAGAGACGAGACGAGGGGCGATTCGAGGGTTGGCGGCGAATTAGAGATTTGAGCAAAATCTGGGCGCGAAAGGGGACGGTGGAGAAGAGAGATTTTGCAGGGCTGGAATTGGGGCCGCCAGATATTTCAATCTGAAACGTGGAAGCGCAAACTTATATTGTCGTCGTCCTTTTTTGGGGGGGAGGGGGTGGGTGGCTGGGTGCTACGCGTCCGTCCGACACACGCGACCACCCCGACAGGACTATGCTTTGGTGCCTTAAGGCACCTGCCTTTGTGTCCATGACATGTGGGCCCAACAGGTGGATGGCCCACATGTTAGTGACCCAAAGGCAGTTGCCTTTAAGGCACCGAAGCAGCGTCCACCCCGACACGAC
Organism: Triticum urartu; assembly: GCF_003073215.2. Classification (NCBI taxonomy): domain Eukaryota; kingdom Viridiplantae; phylum Streptophyta; class Magnoliopsida; order Poales; family Poaceae; genus Triticum; species Triticum urartu. The sequence goes on from NW_024113860.1 coordinate 31,979, forward strand.
CTGGTTTGCCTGGTGCGCCTACATTTGAGAATGCAAACAAATCTTGTTTCATTTGCAAACGAATCTGTATGTATTACCATGCCTGTGTTTTCCTTGCAATAATTAATCATTCAAAACGAGATACTCCATCCATTCACTTTTGTAAGTTGTTTCAGACAACTTAAAATGAATTGTTTTGCACATTGTCTGAAATGTCTTCAAGGTCTTATAAAAGTGAACAGAGGGAGTACTATAAATTAATTAATGAGGAGTTATTTGAAAAAAAATCAAAACGGTACCCACGCTAACGTGGATTAGAGTGTGTGTCACATAATTAGTTATTTGAATTAGAGTGTGTGTCACATAGTTAGTTATTTGAATTAGAGTGTGTGTCATGTAGCAATCTCCAATTCTAACGTGGATTTCGCATTTCACTTTATCCACGCTACTTTTTTAATACAAATTCATATGTATATGATGAACACCATGGTAGTGAGAAAACTTTTGGATGGATTCAAACATATGACCTACAAAATAGCACAACAAACTGAATCAATGTCAACTTTTCGAAACTTAGTATGGCACGAATTCGAAATAATTACTCGTATGCCTGGTCCACGGTTCAAATCTTACAATGTACACCGAATTGAAACATCGATATTAAGTCTCGTACTATGTACATTCAAATGTTGTTTTATAGCCCCCCCCCCCCCCCCGCACAAACGCTACATACTTCCTGTATCGGTCAATCTTCCTCTCCTAACACCTTAGGAAGCTATCGGTTTCCAACACACGTTCATTCTTTCTCTCCATGTTTCGATCTCTAAGTCTCTCCACTACACAACCCCTTTTTCCACTCGGTTACCAAATGTATTTACCTCACACACCCGCCATTGCACCACATGCCGAGCTCTCTTTCTCTCCCCCCTCTCTCTCTCACCCTCTCGCGCTAAATACATGCATTGCCTATCTAGCCCCCCCAACCTCTCGTGCGCACACACGCACATTGTATACCTAGGTCACTCCCTCGAGACTGTCTCACTCTTTCTTCCGCACGACGGGCCACACTCGCTCAATCTCGCTCTCATTATCTGAGTCTCATTTAACCTCGTTTTCTTTCACACACAAATGATGTATCTCCCTGTTCGGGCCTCGATCGACACACTCTATACTCTCTCATGCAGATTGTCTATCTAGGTCAGTCCATCCAAGCCGCCGCCACTCTTTCGACCTCATGGTGGGCCACGCTCACTCAATCTTTCTCTCTCTCTCCGTATGTCTCGATTGACCTCGCTCTTTCTCGGACAAAAATGATATATCACTATGTTTGAGCCCAATTCGACCTATTCACATTGTATACTCTCTCACGCACATCATCTATCTAGGTCACTCTCTCCAACCCGTCTCACTCTTTCGATCGCACGGCGACCCTATGTGATCGGTTGACCTTGCTTTCTCCCACGCACAAAATATATCTACACGTCTGTGACTGGATCATCTCTCAAGCTCTATCTTACAGCCCTCACCCTTGCCAAAAAGCTCAATCGGACAATATCTCTCCAGAGCACATATATATATATTTGTTCAATGAATGTCGGACCACACTCACTTTGTCTCTCTATCTATATGTCTCTCGATTGACCTCGCTTTCTCACACCGTATCTTCCACGTGTTGAAGCTACTACCTCTCCATCCCTCACAAAGCCGGAGCTATTTACATTGCGAGGGGCACTCCAACCTTGGATTAATTTGTGTAGGCATTTATTCCGGTCGGTTTAGATTATATTTTTGTAGCATTCGGCCCACAACTACTACAAACACCGTTGCAACCCACGCAACTCCCCTAGTTGATTTCCCTCTGGCTCGGTCATCACTCTCTCGCACGTCCTTTCTCGCCTTCAACGTCGTACCATGGTATTATTGAAAAAACTATGTTGTTCTCTTTAATTATTATAAATAAGCTACAAAACTACACACCGATAGTCCACTTGGAATGGAACAAATTTCAACCCACAAATTAAAGTGCTACAAACTACACACCGAGGGGCCCACATGTCATGAAACAAATTTGGACCCATATACAAATTAAAAAATAAAGGATGAGGATCGAACATGCGACCGGGCCTTCAAGCCGCACGTCAATAGGCAACATACGTAGAATAGCAATGTTTGTTGTACCCCCTTTGTTCACATAATGTTTTTATATTACCACAGCTAATTAATGGATAACATGTAATATTATTTTTAGTACTATTCGCCTTCACTTACTGGTGGGTTCCATGTGTGCTCTCTCTCTCCTCCCCTTCTGCGTTTAGACGCATGGGCAAACAGGAAGAACTCGTGGGTGATGTTGCCGTTGACCATATCTGGACGCGTTCACAAGTCACGGCACCAGTTTCATGTACTAGCAGCACTAGTCAATGTGTACGTGCAATGCACGTTAATTTGGAAGTATATTAAGTGCATGCGGATATTAACTACTAGGATATTATTTGCGTGTTGTCATGTGATTAGCACTATTTTTGGCATGAAATTAACTGCACGCTAGACGTGTTGACTGCTCGACATTGAACCAGTCTAGGTCGTTGGATGACAAGGAATACATGTGGCTTGATGACGTTTTATATTTAATTTGATACGGCTCTAGCAAAACATTCAATCGATCAAACCATACATTTCATTCAGTCTGACTCTGACTTTAAATTATACGACGATCGATATAAAATAAACGGAAATGATAAACTTTCCGATTTTAAGCATGGCAATCCGAACGTTTTTCATGGCAAATTTAGATTACGTGGCGGCGGCGGGGGCATCTCGCGGTGGGAAGCGGCTCCTCTGTCATGCTCTGTGTGTCGTCGGGCCACTGACCGACGGCGACGGCGGCGTCTTGCGCCGTTGTTGGCGTACTCCTGGACGTTGGCCTAGCTTCAAGGAAGGCCAAAATGTTCTGGACTTCGGAGCGAGTCAACTGGCGGGAGGAGGCGACTGGCGTTGGTGCAAGGAAGCGGTCGACGGCGGCCATCCATGCTGCTGAGGGGGGCACTGGCACCCACGTGGCGACAGGCGCTGTCAACGACGCGGCGGAGACATTCGTGTGCACGGGCATCGGCACGGGCGTGCACGTCAGTGCACGCGCAGGCGCATGCGCTGGCAGGTGCATCGGCACCGGCACGGGCGTGCGTGTCAGTGCACGCGCAGGCGCATGCGCTAGCAGGTGCACGGGCACGTGAAAGTCGGCGGGGACCTCGTCGAACCCCGTGGGATCAAGCTCGGCAACAATGTGTGGCTCCCAGCCCATCAATGCCACAGGGATGGGCGCTGGCGCAGTCAGGGCGACGGGAGCCGGAACGGGAGCGGGGACAGGCGCGGCGTCTTCCCGCAAGGCCAGTTCAAGCTCGTCCCAAAGCACCTTATGTTCTTGAGACTCCGGCTGGGTGTCTTCCTAAGGAAACTGGAACACTAAGGGCAGACCATCGTGATGCGGCATGGCGTACATTTAGGTCAGGCTAGTTGGAGGTAGATGACAGGATAATCAGAGAGGAAGAGAGAGGATTGTAGCGATACCGGGTAGTGCGGGGTTGATTTTAAACTGCGGTGCCGGCGACATTAAAAGTGGGAGCAGTTGGGACGACGATGGGCGGCGGAGCCTGGTCAAAGGGCTCGCCTCCCGGTGAGCCTGCACAGCGTTCTGCTCGCACGCCTCCCTGACAGCCGGCGCAGCGGTCTGCTCGCACGCCTCTCGTCAACTCACACGCTTGCTCGGACGGCACCTGCCGATGAGAAGCGGGGATTCGTGGCGGCACGTAAATGCCCACGGTTTCAATAGTGAAAGCGTTCGCCTTAACGTGACAGGTCTTTGTTCCAAAATACCTTGGCTCTTCATTTGTGCAACTTGTCATAAGCAGCTTGTCTCAAATTGAAGAAAAAACTTACGAAGTAATATTTGTGCCATATCACGTGACCATGCTTAGTTTCAAGAATTTATGCTCACTTTGGGATTTTCTAAAATTTAAGATCCAGGATTCGAAACAATATCATAACCTGCATCATGAAATAAATTTTCAAGTCGTACATCTGTCCTGTTGTATTTCTTAAGAAAGGATTTGGTCAAAAATTTTGCTTAGTTAGACTTCAGACAAGTTATATATGCAGAGTAAAAGGATAATCCCTCCGTACCAGTGCATTGCCTGATATATTAACTCAAGTACTAGGCACAAACAAACGGGCTCAATTATGTGCTCATCCTGGTGTAGTAGTAGTAGTAGTAGTACTAGGAAATGCAGTTGACGGGTGACCTTGACGAGCGGCGACCGAGGGAATTGAACCATGCTCGGCACGGTAGGTAACGTTGTCTAGTTACTAAAGCATCCCTCCGTTGTCCATCGGTAGTCATTATGGACCGGGGACATGAGGGGAATTTCCTAGGGCTGGAATTCTGGCGGCCAGATATTTCGACTTGAAACGCTGAGGCTCGACTGGTTGGGGTTGCCTAATGTGCGTACCACGCACGCCATCGAAGGACACGAGCCCGGGTTTTTTAGGATCAACACGAGCCAAGGTCTGGCTGGTACGCCGTTGGGTCCTACCATTTGAGAATACGAATGGAACCTTTTAAATTGCCGAACGAATCTATGTGTATTACAATACCTGTATTTTCCTTGCAAATACTAATCTCAACGTGGTAATTGATTTATGACGAGTTGTTGAATTAGAGTGAGTTTGTGATATAGTGATCTCAACGTGGATTTCACATTTCATGGTATCCCTAGTAAGTTTTCCAATGAAAATTCAAATTTAAAAGATGAAAAATATGGAGGTGAGAAAACTTTGTATGTATCAAGCATATGACCACACACACACACACACAGAGACACACACGCACGAACACAACAACAATCCAATAAGTATAGTGCATCTATTTTTCCAAACCATGCATGTATGACATGAATTCAAAAAATACTCCTTCTATTCCTAAATATTAGTCTTTTAGAGAGTTCAACAAGTGACTACATACGGAGCAAAATGAGTGAATCTAGACTCTAAAATATGTCTATATACATCCGTATGTGCCAGTCCATTTGAAGCCTCTAAAAAGACTAATATTTAGGAACGAAGGGAATAAAATGTAAGACATTCATGGTCCTCAGTTCAATATTTAAAATGAACATGAAACTGAAACATGAATATTAAGTCTAGTACTACAATACATGCAAATGTTGTGTTTAGGCGGAGCTACGATTGTCGGGGGTCAACCCCTCGACCTGAGATAAAATTATGGAGCTCTGTTTAGGGTTGTTTAGATTATATTTATCCCCACCCTCCCAACCACCGATTGGTTGTGCACCCCCCACCCCTCCTCCCGGGGAGAATATCATGTGCCCCCATACCTTAGATGCTATATGCCTATACGAGTTGCTTAGAGCTTGTAGATCTGAGATATGGCAGCTCACATGATGTGTCTTAATATTTTTGCAGGAAACCTTGATGAGTTTGAGAATTCCACACAATTTGTACAAAAACTACCTAGATGCCCTTTGATCCCATATCCAACGACCTCGAAGCTCGTATCACCGTAGCATCTAAGATGAAGGAGGACATCATATTCTCCTGTATGTAAGAATATCATGTGCTACCACACCATAGATGCTTTGGTGATACAAGCTCTTCGGAGGCGTTGGATTTGTGACCCAACACCTCCTCGGTGGTTCGAATGGTTTTTTGCAGAAAAGCCCCAAAAGAGTTCGGCCACTGCTTACAAGCACAAAGACTGCTCAGATGCCATTGGATCTCAGATCAAACAACCTCCAAGCTCGTATCACCGTAGCATCCAAGCTGTGATAGCACCTTATGTTTTATCACACGGGAGAGTATGAGGTGCTCCCGCACCGTAGATTCTATGGTGATACGAGTTCACTGAGATCTAACGGACCATAGTAGGAGGTTTGAATGTTTTTTCAATATACGGCTGATAGAGTTTGGGAAATGCGCAGATAGTAAAAGTACTACGCATGTGCCATCTGATCACTGATCATATGACCTAGATGCTCATATCACCGTAGAGGGTAATTAAGCTACGGGGAGCACCTAATATGAGCACCGGGGAGCCGTTGGATCGAAGATGCAGCGACACACACGAGGCCTGAATGTTTTATTTGCAAAAAAACTTTGGTGAGTTTGGAAATTGTGCATAATTACATAGACTACTCCCAAGACATTGGATCCCACTTCCAACGGTGTAAAAACTCATATCACCATAGTATCTAAGCTGCGGGGTGGATGTGATATTCTATGCCGCTGTCATTTTTGTTCGTAAACTTGCAAAAAACATGTAACCCGTGCCGTTACTTGTCTAACCGCGCAAAGTGTTTGTTCAAAAAAACCATCCTACACTGAAATATCAGAACAACACACGGGGGTCCCACTTGTCATTAATCAAATTTGGACCTAAAACTAACAAATCTGAAAGACGAGATTCAAATTGGCAACCTGGACTACAAATCGTAAGTCGATAGCCTGAAAAAACAAACGGTTGTTGGCTTTTTCCCATAACTTGATTTTATACAGTACTTGCGTTGAGTAGAGTAGAGGGAGTTGTCTCACTTACTGGTGGGTCCCAGGTCTGCGATCTCAATCTCTCTTCTCTCCATCGTCTAACCTTTGCATGCGCACACACGAAGAGCGGCGCTAGCTTGCCGTGGTGTTATTACAACTAAAAAAAGCTAGGAAAATAGAAGAATCGCCTAGAACAAGAGAAGTTGTGGCTAGTCAAGACGGAGCTAACCAGATCTATCCTCCGTGCCATGTTTGCATGATGAAGCTGTGTGGCTAGTGGGGTGTTTTCGACCGACTGGCTGGGTCCCGAGGTCGAACCATAGGTACTACGTCTGATACAGTATATTTTTACACACACATTTTTCCTCCGTGCCGAGACGTGGCACACTCTACCGCGCGGTTTCGGGGTCCTCCCGGGTGGTGCATGCATATATTCTTCCTGACGTGGGACGCCCTACCGCGCGTTTTCTGGGTCCTCCTCGATCGTAGCACCGAAGCAAGTAAATGAGTCGTCAAATCATGAAAGACCACCTTTCCCGCTGAGTACATCAGTGAAGCACGGTGGCCAGCTAGTTGGGCTAGTTCGACCGATTAGCTAGGCCGCCGCCACATTTTTTTCACCCCTTTTTTTATCTACTTGCCAGCAGGTAAATTTAAATATCCACCACGGCGTTGCTCTGGTGTTTGCGTGCGGCAGGATTTTTAATTTTTTGATTGACGGGAGCAGGCGCAGCAGGATTTTTAATTTTTTTATTGATGGGAGCAGGCGCGGCAGCAATTAGTCACGATGACTCCGCCTGTAAAAACCCACTGCTCCCTGATGTGAGAAGTCATCGACTGGTGTTTTACCGTGGTGAAAACCAAAAGATTCCTCGCTCCCTCCGCCTTCCCGTAGATTGCATTTCCTTTCATCCCTTTTGCCCCCTTTGCTTCCTCTCCCCATTGCTTCTACCTGGTGCCATGGCAGCGCAGCAGATCACAGAGTCCGAGGTGAGGCGCCTGACACCGGCTCCCGTCGACCGGGAGCGGGCTCTGCGAGCGGTTGCACCCTGCATCACCAACGTCGTGCGCCTTGAGAAGCAGAGGGACTTCGGTGGTGTTTAGGCGCCCTCTGCATGGGCATGTCCATGTCTCGGTGCAACATGACCGTTGGATCAAACTCAGACGGTGCAGATCAGTCACTGTAGCACAAAGCGTGTGGGTGTGTTTGGTTGCATTCTCATCTCAATATAGTTGTTTCCTCTTCATATATTTTTGTCAACCTACTAGTGTGGACTCATGCACCCTTCATGCACTCTGCCAAACACCAAAAAGTGGGTCGAGAAGGTAACTTTTGCTCCCATCCCGTGCACCCTTCATACACCCTGCCTAACACTATTCGTGCTTCATATGGTTCATGTTTCGTGGAGTACTGTAGCACCGTACTCTCCATGCACTGTGGACCTAGTTCTGTTAACATTGATCTCACCGTTCATTCTCGACCGGACAGTCGAAAAGGCGGTACTATGTTACATATAGGAGTAGTTGACATGCTCACAACATCATTTGTTATCGTAATATCTTACTACACTAGCAACAAGATTGTGTAGTACTGACGTATGAACCACTGCACATGCCTAGTAGTAGGAGCACTATGTATGTTCAAGTGGCTGCCGTGTTTCGCACTCCTCCGTCGTAAGAGTGGAAACACTTGCTGTAATCATTTTTTTCTTTAGAAAAACAGTGGACAAGCTCTACCATGTGGATCCTCCTCCATCCATGCACTAAATTACTAACTTTCGCCGACGTGTGGGACAGCCAGCACCTGGGTCCACCAGCCATGTACCAAATTACTCCGTAGTAGAGTGACGGTAGACTACCCCGATCGAACCGCCGCAGTAATGCCCAATGAGCCATCAAATCAAAAAAACCTCCTTTCCAGCAGTAAGTTGGACGGATGAAGCAACCATCATTTCACTCTTCTCTCTTAGCTTCCTCTCTTGAAGAAAACCCCACTCGCTTCGCTTCTCCCTCATCTCGTTCCTCCTTTCACTCTTCTCTCTCAGCTTCCTCTCTTGGATGGACGTTGGAGCACCGGCCGACGTGATGTCTATGGCTTTGGCCAAAACCACCGAGGCTCATGGTACGAAGAAGCGCAAGCACCCCGCCGAGACTACCACAGACAAGCTCAAAGCCATCGCCCTGTCCAAGCCCCCCTCTCCGGGATCCCTCATTAAGCAAGTCCAGGTAATGTCTCTTGTTGACGATCTTTTTCTCGATCTTGATCGTGTTTTTTCATCTAACACGCAGTACTAGTACTGGTAGTACAACTTTCTGGGTGATCTTGCATGTGATTTTAGTGTGCCAAATGACGGTTCTAAATTCCTCTTTTGACCAAAACATGCGAGAGGTTGACACTGATTTCTTATAGATTACTTTCAACTACTCCCTTTGTCCCAAATTTCTTGTCTTAGATTTGTCTAGATACGGATGTATCTAATACTAAAATGTGACTTGATACATCCGTATCTAGAAAAATCTAAGACAAGAATTTTGGGACGAAGGGAGTACTTTATGAACATCAATGCTACCTTTTAAGAGGGTATATTTGCCTCAGTAACTTGTGTTATGGATATTGCATGTAATCCCTCTGCTCTCAAGCCTTTGAAGACATGTTCTAGTGTCTTTGTTCACTCATTTTTGTGCGTATATGTAGTCATATATGGAGTATAATATCGAAAATCATCTTATATTTCGGGACGGAGGTAGAAATAAAATATGGTTTCTGTTTGAATTAGAACCAGGTCCGCGGTGGAGATGAAGTTCTCAAAGTCATGCCGTGTGAACTGGAGGACCTGATGATGAGTTCTACTGCTGAACTATCCAGCTGTTGTGTCCTTGTCGCCACGTGTCCAGAACTAGTGTTTTCCTGTAGCATTGTTGTCAGGCGTGTTCTCGAGGCTGTACTTGACCACAACAATTTCCTGGCTGTGCCTTCGATTACGAAGGGTGTGTTTCTTGTAAAGCTTCCCAACAAATATGATGCGGCATGTCTTCATCATCATGTTTATGAGTGGAAAGACCACTCTGTTAGGTTCTCCAAGGTTGATAAGATGGTGATGGTGCGTGTAGACATCTCACACGAAGTCCATGGCCTAGTCAGTTATGCGGGGTACATCCCGTAGGTCGGTGGCAAGAAATAGTCTGCAGAGTTTAGTTAGTGCAACTTTGCTTGTCTGTAGTAAGTACTATTGTTCAGTACTTGATTTGTGTTTGTGAACCCTGTATTGTTTATTAGTACTACTGCTTTTGGTGTGTGGTCAGTCCTGAGAACGGTCTATGTTAATGTCTGTCCACTCAATTCAGTCTGTATATTTTGAAGTATCCAGATCATATTTTTTGTGAGGACGGTTTATCAATTATGGTTACACTCCAATATCTATATGCATTGCAGGGTTTATCGCACCCACCAGGATTTCCAGTCCCATGGATGTTCGGTCCATATGATTTGTCATGACCTTTGGACTGTCCTGCTTGTGGGAGTAGGCGGGGCCCCTGCATGCCACGCGTAGTTGGACGATCAATCTTCTGTTTAGTACTTCAACATAGTGATTTCCTGGTAAGGATTCACTCATGTCACATCAAGTAAATCTTATTGATTTACTGTCTAAATCTTATTGATTTAATGTCATGTTTTCTTTCTTTTCCTGCAATTTTATGATGCAGGTTCTGCCATGTGACATTCATCACAGAATAAACCGTTTGGTTTGCTCTACGATGGCTATTTTTGCAGGTTTCACTAATTATGTCGTGTCAGTAATGAAGGCACTATCCATCACTTATATTACTGGAAAAATTGGATCAGTCTGTTGTCTGAGTACAAGCTGAATCCCTATGATGAACTGTAGTTTGGTTTAACAAAAACGCCACAATTAGTCCTTCTCGCATTTAAAAGAAATGAAGAAAAAAACAGGATCACGGTAACGGATCCTAGTCAAGTTAGAAAGCTGAGCATAGCAGACCAGAAACGATCGCCGCTATCTCGCACAGATCGAGCACCGGCAGTTGCTCTAGCACTGACAGCGGCAGCAGCTCAGTCTGATCCAGCTGAGGATTGGGCACCGACCGCGTCAGCGGATCAGTCTGATCTACCGGAGGATCGGGCATCGACACCGGCACCTGCTCCGACACCGGCACCAGCTCTACAAGGAGCACCATCTCCGGCAGCAGCAGCGGCTTCGGCCCCTGCACCAACACTTGCACTTGCATCTGCTCCGGCCCATGCAGTTGCATCGGCAACAGACTGGGCTGCAGTTCACACTTCATATACCAAAGTCCTTACAAAAACCGACATGTCCACCTTCTTGGTAAGCATTGGCCGCCCAAGTGCTTCGTTCTTTTTTCTTTCCATGTTGTTTCACGTGATTCACTGTGTTGATCTAACTGTTTGGGTATGTCTTCTTGTTTGCAAACAGAGAATTCCTAGAGCAATGAGGGAATCGTTCAACAATCCGGGCGACCGCGGCCAAGTTTCTCTTACCATGCGCAGCCTTGGTGTGAATGAACCTGCTCAATATACGGTAAGTACAAAGGATGGTCGCATGATGATTGATGCTAAAGGATGGTCAAGGTTCAAATCTAAATCATATCTTGCGGTAGGGGATGATGTCAAAATCGATCTTTCTCGGCAAGGAGAGCTGGTCCAAATCAACCTTGAAATTCTTCAGTAGCAGCACGCAACTGCCGAACTGATCTATCCTCCGAGAGATTTTGATGTAATAATCTGGCATGGTGAAACAAGTGTCATGTGTGTATAAGTAGTACAACAGTATTATTTATCACATGGTATATCGTTGATAGAATTGCAACTCTGATTGCTAGTTAGGAACTGTCATCCAATTTCATTCCAACAGCTGTTGTGCTTTATTCAATTTTGTGTATTCGCCTTGCGACAGCATCTAAAACCAGTGCCATACCGATCGCTTGCAATATGAAAAGCGCCAAGGTAGAACACATGGGCCCCCAAACATGCAGGGTCGGCCTGCGGCCCAAAGTCCAGAACCGTGAGCCTATCTGAGTATTATATTCTCAGTTGAACCCCATAATGCCCATGCGTTGCAGAGGGAGTATATTTCTCGGCAAGGTGAGCATGTGATATAAAAGATTTGTATATTTCTTTACAGAGGGAGTATCTCTCTGTCAAAAAATATATTTATGTGTAACTAGTTACACCTGTCTTTCTACTTCCTTCCGCTGATATGTGGGGCAACCGGCAACGGGGTCCACGTGCCATATGCACAAATTAGAGTGCAAAACTTCACAATAGACACACCCCGGTCGTAGCGCCGCGGTAATGCCCAATGAGCTGTCAAATCACAACCCCCCCCCTTTCCAGCTTTAGCAGTAAGCTGGACGGACAAAGCGGCAATATTTCACTGGGCCTGAATCCCCTTCTCCCTCGTCTGCTTGTTCAGAGAAAACCCCCTCTCGGCGATTGCATAGGGTTTTCTCATGGAGAGCCAGGTACGAATTCTTCATCCATCCCCGATAAATCCAAGTCCCTTGGTCGCAGGTAACGCTAGGATGGCATCCGTCGCCGTTGATGCATTTTTCTTCCTACTGAATCTAGTGTGTTTCATTTGTAGTGCCCAAAGTGAGAGTACCCTACAGGTTTCTGCGCCCTCGGCGAGACGCCACACTTGTTCCTTCTCATCCTAACACAGCATTTTGAAACGCGCACAGTATGTTCCTAGAATCCTCTTTTCTATCCGGGAGGGTGGGGGTTTTTTGAACATGTTGTGTTCTCATATTATTTTTCCTGCAGTGTATTATTTGCTCTACCAGAACACATGTACTCAAGATGCTCGACCTTGCCATAACTGAATACACTAGTTTAATGGTCACAGTGAAGACAAGCCATGGATATAAGTTCCGAGTTGGGTTCATGAACCAAGAAGATCGCTGCTTTTTTTATGGCCGAACTTGGATAAACTTTCTCAAGTGTTACGGACTGAAAGTTGGCGCACGAATGTTGATGGAAATAGCAGAACCTGGTCTCATCTTCACTGCGATCTTCCACCCCGACGTCGTTCCAATTGTTCATCCATGTTAGTTTTGTATCTGGTTCTTGCTTGTTGCCTCGATTACTTCTTAATCCACCTATTCTGTCTGACTAATCACAATTTAACTTTAGAAGTAGCAACAAATCTCTCACGAAGATGCTACTTCTAACTAATATTTTCTTATAATTGGTGGCACGTGTAGGTTTTTTCAGAGTTAAGCAGTTTGCTCATTTGTTACTCTGTAATAACTCGGCTGTTACTAATGGCACTGAAGTTGACTGGATCAACATCCACAAGTTCCTACACTTTATTGATCGTCTTGAGGTCCTTGTGGGGCATTTCAATGGTGGAAGGCCACATGGGATATGTGTGCCACTGCTGCACTCGTTGAACAGGTCCAACTGTGTCGAGAAACTTATGGTACGAGCTGTTTATGTTATATATGTTGTTCATAAACTATTGCTTATACACAGTTTTACAGTTGTTATCTTCTTGAAACAGGAACTGTCGAGTTCTATTGTTCCTATACAGATGCCTGACCATGGTCGGGTCAGACTTGTGCTTGGTCACAACATGATGTTTATATCGACCTACTTAATTCCCCTTGGATATGAAAAGATACTTATTCATGGGTGGTCTCAAATAATGAAGGCCCGTCCATCTTGGAGAATAGGACAGAAGATTATGTTCATGCTTTTCCATGGCTCTAAAGCGAATATCCTGTTTATTGACCATGTTGCAAGATGAAGCCGCTTTCAGAAGGTTGTGGATGCGCGGGGTGGCGCCTGGGCCTTGTCCTGGGGCTTGGCGGCCTCACCCTTGGTTAATTGTAGGCAAAGTAGCACTGGTCGAGGCGTGCTTTGTACGGTTGAACCTGTATGAGTACTCATACTGCTTTCAGCTTTGGTTGTTAAGTTCCCCTGCTGGTTTCAGTTAAGGTTGTTAAGTACTCCTGCTGCTTTTACAGTCTGTCGTGTTTCTTCAGTCCTGTCTTCCTCCAGCCGCCAAAACCAAACCAGCGCCGGCAGGGCCGCCTTCTTCGGCCCCCCCGCGGCTGCCTGCGCCTCAGCGCACGCATCGCCGCCCCACCGTCTCCTAAATTGTTAACGCCAATGTCCTCCGCGCGTTTTGGTGCGCTCGCCGTGGCGCCGCCCTCTCGCGTTGTCAACATGGTCAACAAACAACAGGAATCGGAAGAAGTACGTAGAGAGGATGACAGTAGGGGCCCACCACGTCAGCGTATGGAAAAATAAAATGCATCCTCCTAGTGTTTTCCTGACATCTGGGACCCACGACATTGTGAGCGTATATAGTCAATAGACAAGAGAACAGCACAAGATCGGCTGACACCTGGGACGTAGCTACTCGAGCAGTATTTTTTTGTTTGGTATTGTTGAGACGGTACAGGGTTTGAATTGGGCTGTGGCCCGTCTAGCCCAGGCTTATATTTTATGTTCACCATGTGACCAGCCAGCTATTTTTTCTTTGTGAAAATGAACCCAGTTTATTTTTTCTCAAGAATACCCAATCCAGGCCTACTTATTTTTCTACGCCCTAATGGGCTGCAACTCTTTCAAGACGCCTGCAAATCTTGAAAGTAATATGAAATGGGTTGTAAATATAAAAACAGATGACAAATTGGCAATTACTTTATAATTTCTGAATTTTTTCACATTTTCAGATTCCTATTTCACTGGGCATTAACCTAATTTAAATATATTTTCAAAGTACTTTAAATCTGGCTCGACATTTCGGTATTAAAAATAGTTTGGAACCCACAGAAATATGCGAAATTGGCCCTGGCCAACCAAAAAACGACTACAATAAATTGCATAATAAGTTGCCATGAGCTATATATAAATTATTAAAAAAAGGGAGTGGTCTGACTTCTGGGCCTATTTAGTTGACGCGTATGCAAGATTTTTTTAGTTATTATATACGTCAATGAACGATTCTAGCAGATGTAACCGTTGGATGTCAATCCAACGGTCGTCGTGTTTCTTCAATCTCTGATCTTCTTGCTCCAGCCGCCAAAGCAGCGCCGGCGGGACCGCCTACTCCCGCCTCCCGTGGCCGGCTGTGCTGCCGCGCAGGCCTCAGCGCCCCCTACTACTCCCACTGCTGGCCAGGGCATCCCTCTACTCACCCACACCCCCTGTTATTCTGCGGCGACGACAGCCTCACACCGCAGCCGAACCGGTGAACCCTCGTACTCCTCTCCGCGCGGGCTTCCACTGCGGCGTCTTCCCCGGCTCCGCGTCGTCCCCTTCCTAGGCCTCGTCATCGTCCACTGCCGTGGTGCTCTTGGCGCAGCGTGGTCAATGTGGTCAACGACCGACTTCCATCGGAAGAGTACTGTACGTGGAGAGGCTGACAGCTGGGTCCACGACAGTCGCAAGGAAGTTCCTCCTTATTACGCGGAAAATAATTATGCCTCCACCTGACAGCAGGGACCCACCGGACGGGCCACCAGTATTTCGTGAGAAAAAAACATTTCCCCCTGACTGCTGGGACCCACAGGACGGGCCACCGTATTTCGTGAAAAAAATGTCCCTCCCCCCCCCCTCCCCCGCTGTCAGCTCGAACCCACCGGAAGTGCCTCCTTATTACGCACAAAAAATGAATACCCCCTGCTAGCTGGGACCCACCTTGGTGGGAGGCTGACTTGTGGGCCTACTAAGTTGACTGGGACGGAGGCCTTTGTCAACTTTAGTCAATATATGAACGATTCTAGCTCAAGTGGTCGTACGATGTCCATCCAACCGCCGTAGTGCTTCTTCAACCTCTGTTCTTCTTGCTCCAGCCGCCCAAAGCAGCGCCGGTCGTGCCGCCTGCTCCTGCCGCCCGTGGCCGGCTGTGATGCCGCGGAGGCCTCACCGCCCCCTACTACTCCCACCGATGGCCAGGCCATCCCTCTACGCACCCACACCCCCTGTTATTTTGCGCCGACGGCAGCCTCACACCGCAGCCGAACGAGTGAACCCTCATACTCCTCTACGCGTGGGCATCCACTGTCGCGTCTTGCCCGGCTCCGCGTCGTCCCCTTCCTAGGCCTCATCGTCGTCCACCGCCCTAGTGCTCTCGGCGTGGCGTGGTCAACGTGGTCAAGGAATGGCTTCCATCGGACGTGGACTGTACATGGAGAGGCTGACAGCTGGGTCCACGGCCGCAGCAAGGAAGTGCCTCCTTATTACGTGCAAAATAATTATTCCTCCACCTGACAGCGGGGACCCACCGGACGGGCCACCGTATTTTGCGGAAAAAAACATTTCCCCCTGACTGCTGGGACCCGCCAGCTACATCTTTGCACGCAAGGAAGTGCGTCCAAAAAAATGATTCGCCCCCCTGACTGCTGGGACCCACCAGCTACATCTTCGCACACAAGGAAGTGCATCCGGGCAAAAAAAACGATTCCCCCCCCCCTAACTGCTGGGACCTAGCAGCTACACCTTCGCACACAAGGAAGTGCGTCCAGGCAAAAAAACAAAAACAAAATGATTCGCCCCCCTGACTGCTGGGACCCACCAGCTACATCTTCGCAAGCAAGGAAGTGCCTGATAGTCGGGATCCACCTGGTCGAAGCGTACGTAGCGTTGTCATTCTGGTCGCGAACGTGTACGTACATATATACTGGTCGATGTAGAGGCGCGCATGTGTCGTAGTAGAGATGCGCACGTGTCGTAGTAGAGACGCGTACGTGTCGTAGTAGAGGCGTGCACGTAGCATGTACACGTACGTACAGCGGCTAGGGTGCAAGAAACAAAATACGGCCACATACATACATACAGGCAGGGTCTCGAACGCCTACTCGTCCATACGTACGGCCAGGGCTCGTGTACATTGCTTGGTCGGAACGGAGAAACAGCGTTGTCGTCGTGTTCATGGGGAGGCAACGGAATGCGTCAGGTTCATGGGGACGCAATGGAATGCGTCGTGTTCATGGGGAGGCAACGGAATGCGTCGTGTTCATCGGGAGGCAACGGAACGCATGGCAGCCAACCGGCTGGGTCGGAACGGAATGCGTGGCCGTGTTCATTGGGAGGGCTTGGACGGAACAGTCGATGGAAACGAGGCCTGGCGTACCGCAAAACGGAGGAAACGGCCTTGTGTTCGACCGGCCACGTTCGAAACGGGATCCTGTTCATCAGGAGGGGTCTGGCGTACCGCAAAATGGAGGAAATGGACCTCCTACAGTCGAAACAGGGGTCCTGTTGATCGGAAGGGGTGTGGCGTACTGCAAAAGGGAGGAAACGGACTTGTGTTGGAGCGCTACGGTCGAAATGGGGGTCCTGTTGATCGGGAGGGGTGTGGCATACCGCAAAACGGGACTCCACGGGATACTGTTCATCTCCACCGTCGACCTCCTCCAGCCTCCACGGGCTACCGTCGATTTCCTCCAGCCTCCACGGGCTCCTGTTCATCCAGCCTCCACCGCACGCTACTCCACCGGCTACTGTTCAACCACCCCTCCACGGACACCCCTCCATCGTCTACTGTTCATCCAGCCCTCCACACCACGGGGTCCTGTTCATCCAGAGGCAACGCCACCGCTCACTATTCATCCAGCCCCCTCTGCAACGCTCACTTTTCATCCAAACGATCGGCTTCAGTTAGTAGCTGTAGCGAAGGAATCGCTCGATCAGGTTCAGTTAACAGCCATCGATCGATCGCTCGGGTTCAGTAACGCGTAGCCTGCAGTGCAATCGCTTGGGTTCAGTTAGAGCCCAACGCCTCGCTCGGGTTCAGTTAGAGCCAATGCCTCGCACACACACGCATACGTGTACAAGAGAAACGTGCATCGCTCGACCCCCGACCTCCCACCATAACCGGGAACTCCCCGAAATTTTCCTCCCCCTCGCTTCTACCACGGTTTTTTCCGTCATGGACGGCCCAAAGAATGTCATGCAGCTGTGTCTCCGACCCGCCCAGGATGAAAAGCCCATTTTCTGTCATGATTTTTTGTCATAGAAGTAGGAGCCCACCACATCTATGATGATACTGGGTTTTGTCACAATTATCGTCATAGAAGTTTCATATGTATGACAGAAAAAAATTTCGTTCGGCCCAAAATGTCATGGATGTGTATTTTTTTTGTAGTGCACTACTGCGCCATTTCTTCTTCCTCCGAATCAACGACGGCCACACCTCGGGGTGCGCCAACTTCGTCGCAGCCGACAAAGCCAACGTGATCTCGAAGGCCGGCAAGAAGGCCGATGGCTTCAGGAGCAAGTGGGTCATGATGGATGCTAAGTGCGTCCACCCATGGTTGAAGCTGCCGACAGAGATGCCCCAGTCTGACGAGGGGTGGTCCCACATGAAGCTTACTGATGACCGGGCGAAGGTCGTGCTGGAGAAGATGACCGTCGACCTGAGGCCGGGCAATGCGAAGGCGGCGAAGCTGATGGGGGCCATTCTCCTGAGGGAGTTCCTGACGCTGCGGGTGGCTCCTCTCCAGGCGCGCTTCGCCCCTTGTGGACACTCGAGAATGGAGAGGACAAGCTTCGCCTGAGTCCGGAGGCTTTGTCTGAAGAGCAGCTGGCCGTGGCTCTCCACCTTTTGGTCGGGGACGACCAAGAGTATCCGCCGAGTGCCCACGCTCCCTTGTTCCTTCGGAAGGACGGGGCGCTGGTCGTGGCCGCCATGCCCACCTTTGACGGGCGCAGCCTAGTGCCGCCGGCGCCCTCTGGAGTCCCGGTGGCAATGACGACGGTGGACGTGTCTTTTGGCGATTCCTGCAGGGATGGGGAAGATGAGGATGATGAGGAGCATGACTCGGAGGCGACCCCCGAGGGAATGGGGGAGACCTCCCCCTTGTGACATCCTCTGCACCTTGCCTGATGATGATGACGAGGCCGACGTCCACCCAGAGAGGGAGGAGCTGCTCGTGGTTCCGACGAAGGGCAGGTCGGCGCTGCTCCCCTGGGACGACGCTCCTGCCTCGACACCGCCCGGAGCTGCTTCAGGTCCATCTTCTGCCCCTGCTTCTGCTCCTGGAGCCCGCGTGACTGCGCCTCGGGCCGCGAGGCTTTCCGGCTTCAGGCTTACGAAGCGGAGGGACTACGCTACGGTGGACCAGTAAGTCTTCCTGTCCTGCCTTGTTCTTACTTCTGCTGCTCGTCCTTGACTCTTCTTTGTTGTGCAACTAGGCCGACGCCTGTGGCGAAGAAGAGAGAGGGGGACGAGGTGGGACCGCTCGAGCCCAAGTCGCCTCCTGCGGTCGCACCCCTCTCAACGGACAAGGGCAGCGACGGCGCTCGTGCTTCTTCAGCCCGATAATCCTCGCGAGGCTTGGTGGAGCATCCTCGGGAGGAGTCATCCCCCGAGGCCCCGCTGGCTCCGGAGGTGCCAGCGTCCGCCTCGAGCGCTGGGTTCCCCGAAGCTCAGGAGCTTCTGGCTTCCCAGGCCCTGGTGATGACGTCGCCTCCTCCTCCTCCTGCCGCATTGTTGTCTCCGGGTTCTTCCGCCTCTCCTGACGCCCTCGAGAGTGCTCTTTCTGTGATGGCCCTACTGCGAGAAGATCTTCAAGGCACCGACCGTCGCCTGGTGGCCGGGCGCCTGGAGCTGGTCTCTGGCTAGCTTCATTCTGATGTGTCTGTCCGGGCGACGCTGGGCCAGGCTGCTGTCGACTCCGAGAAGGACAGAGAGGCCATCGCTCAAGCTGCGGCCGCCCGCGGGGTGGCGCTGAAGGATGCCGGGGCCGCCCAAGACCGCTAGCGGTCACTAGAGGCCAAGCTGGAGACCGTGCGGAGGGAGCGCATGAAAGAAGCCCAAGGCCGCAAGGCGGAGGAGGAGAAGATGAAGGCCCGAGAGGACGCCGTCAAGGATCGCGATGCCGAACTGGAGTAGCTGGCGAAGGCGTAGGCCGCGGAGCGCAGCCGGCTGGAGGAGCTGGAGCAGAAGCTGAACGTGGAGAAGGCTGAACTTGACGTCAAGGCAAGGGTCCTGGCTGAGGACCGCGCGGCCTTCAAGCTCCTTGAGGAGAGGTCTTGGACGGCGCTGCAGTCACACTACGAGAAGGTCTTGGAGGAGCCGCTGGCTGCCGACGACGAGGGGGCCGTCTAGTCGCTTCCTTATCTGGTCGGTGCGCTGGAGGACGTTGTGAGCGGCATCGACCCCGTGGCGGACGAAGAAGCCCGCGTTCTTTCCTCAGCCACGCTGACGCGTGTCTTCAGCCACCTCCATCTCCGCGATCCTTCCGCCCGCCTTGACGAGCTGCTGGAGCCTGTGAAAGATGAGCATTATCAGGCTGCTGCTGCAGCTGTGCAGGGTCAGGTGGAGGCCCTGCTGAAGAGGTTCCGTGCCTTCGCTCCCGCGCCGCCGACCGACGGTGCTACTGATCCTACAACTCCGGCTGGTGGTATAGGTGAAGACGATGCCGTTGGACAATAAGCATCCCTTGTAGGCGACGGCGGTGTCCAGGGATGATGGGACAACTCGCTGGTGGCTCCTTTCCTATTTT
The DNA here is from genome assembly GCF_003073215.2 of Triticum urartu. Lineage (NCBI taxonomy): Eukaryota > Viridiplantae > Streptophyta > Magnoliopsida > Poales > Poaceae > Triticum > Triticum urartu. The sequence continues at coordinate 52,013 of NW_024113860.1, forward strand.
AGTTTCTGCAATATGCACCATGCCTCGTGGAGGCATTAAACTCGCGTTTGGTTTCAAGAGAACAATATGTCTTGTAATAGTTGCTTCGAAATTCTGTGATTTCCTTCCCATTGATTTATGTTCTATGTTGGCAGGGCCCGACCCCACGCATACCTCAGCTGTCATTGGGCCGTCCGGATCACCAGGACAGACCAAGGAGTGAGGGGCTACGTGATCAGTTAGGCTCCCGAGTCGCGATGCTTAGGAGTCCCCCTTGACGCGCAAATAGCCTATAGAAAGGAGATATGGGAGTAGGCCTAGTGTTCTAGGGGCCCGACCCCGCGCATACCTCAGCCGCCATTGGGCCGTCCGGATCACCGGGATGGACCAAGGAGTGAGGGGCTACGTGACCAGTTAGGCTCCTGAGTCGCGATGCTCAGGAGTCCCCCTTGACGTTCGAACGACCTTCGTACCTTGGCTCCGCTTGGGAGGGCACGCGACGACCAGGTCCGAGGGACTTGGCAGGGTGGTGTGCGCTTGGGCGTGACCCACGCGCAACCCCCGTGCCCAGCCCCCTCGCGCGACTCTCCCGAGGGGAGGTGTTGCGATGGGGCCAGACACTGAGCTCGGAGGGTCCCTGAGGTTGATACGACCGTGAGGACGCCCTCGGTTGTTTATCACCAGCACGGACCATGGCGCTTCCGCACTTGCACAGGCATAGCCGCTTCTCGGAAGTGTCGACTGCCAGCGCAAAACATGATGCTTCCGCTGGTACATGGGAGGGGACTCCCTACCGCGGAGAGCCCCCGGGGCGTGTACAGCCCCGCCCTGTCACGTGGCCTACACGGTAGGGCCAGACGAGGTGTGTCTGGGCACTCGTGAGCCAGCACGGGACTCACGAGGCCCTACCTCAAGGCGGGTTTCGGGTTCCGACAAAACCCTTGAGGTTCAGACACTAGGTGCGCACGAAGATCTCTCCCCCTCTCTAGCTCGCGCACACTATGATCTCACGACCTAACTCGACGGACCCAAAGAACAAGAGACACAAGAGTTTATAGTAGCTCGGGCCACCGATGTGGTGTAATACCCTACGCCAGTGTGGTGTGGTGGATTTCCTCTTGGGCTGAGGGTGAACAGTTACAAGGGAAGAACAGCCTCCTGAGGAGAGGTGTTCTTGTGCTTGGTGGACTTGTGTGGTTGTCGATGGTCTCTCTCTCTCTCTAGATGAGCCAATCTCTCGATGTCCTCCCCTGGCTGTTGCTTGATGTGGCGCAGGTCACCCACGGTCGGGGAGCGGTCGCGAGTGCCCTGGAAGTTGGCGACGAAGTGGTCGCTCATCTCATCCCAGGAGGAAATCGAGCCCGGGGGCAGGTTCAGGAGCCATGAGCGGGCGCCGTCCTTGAGAGCCATGGGAAACCAGTTCGCCATGACCTTTTCGTCGCCGTTGGCCGCCTCGATGCTCAGCTCATAGAGCTGCAAAAAACTCCGCAGGGTCGGGGGTGTCGTCGTAGCAAGAAGGCAGATCCGGCTTGAACTTGCCTGGCCAGACGATGCTACGCAGCTCAGGAGTGAAGGCGCAGCAGCCTGCCGTGGCCACCGGGGCCCGTCGTCGAGGCGGAGCTTCATTTTGGTGCCCCTGCGCCGCCACGGCAAGTGGCGCATGGCCCTGTCGTGGCAAGCGATCCTGACGTGGTGGTGCTGGGAGCGGTGGAGCGTTTTCTTGTGGACGAGGGATCTCTTGGCAATTTTTTTCTTCGTGCGTGAGCACATGGCGCGGTGGATCACGCCACGGGACCGCACATCTTGGAGCGAGGACGCCATCTTGACACGGAGGAGGTGGAGGCGCTCCATGAGCCGCACGTCTCGGTGCGAGGGCGCCATCTTCGTGTGGAGGGGACGGAGGCGCTCCATGAGCCACATCGCCCGCAGCCGGGGACCGGCGAGGCGGCGAGAGGGATGGTGCAGGAGAGCCCCCCGCGACGCTGACGATCTCGGCGATGCGGTCCAACCAGTCCTCATAGAGGTCGTTGACCGGGCGGTAGCGCAGGAGCTTGTGTGTCATGAGCAGCGCGGCCTACGCGTCCATGGGGGCACGGCGAGCGTGAGACGATGAGCCGGCTGGAGTCAGCGACGGGGTGATGATGCGGTCGTCTCGCTGCACGGAGGGGTGCAGTGAGGAAGCTAGCTGCTCGTTTGCCAGCGGGACGGTGGCGGCGTTGGCGGCGGGCGACGGAGAACGACGGGGAGGCCCGCCGACAGGGGCTGTCTGAGCGACACGGGTGGCGAGGGCGGTGCGGCGCTCAGCGCGGGCTCGGCGAGCATCGGCCATGAACTTGGTGGAGTGGCGAAGCGCGGATTGACGAAGGGGAAAGCTTAGGCGCACCCCTACCTGGCGCGCCAAATGTCGGATTTCAGGTTCCGGCAAAACCCTTGAGGTTCGAACACTGGGGTGCGCACAAAGATCTCTCCCCCTCTCTAGCTCGCGCACACTATGATCTCACGGCCTAGCTCAACAAACCCAAAGAACAAGAGACACAAGAGTTTATACTGGTTCGGGCCACCGATGTGGTGTAATACCCTACTCCAGTTTGGTGTGGTGGATTGCCTCTTGGGCTGAGGATGAACAGTTAAAAGGGAAGAACAGCCTCCTGAGGAGAGGTGTTCTTGTGCTTGTTGAACTTGTGTGGTTGTCGATGGTCTCTCTCTAGATGAGCCGATCTGGTGATGTGATTCCATCCTCCCTAGATGGTGGTGGCTAGTCCTATATATAGAGGCCCGGGTCCTCTTCCCAAATATTAGGCGGGAAGGGATCCCACAACGGCGAATTTGAAGGGGGAAAGCTAGTACAAGCTATCCTGACAAAAGATGGTCTTCGCCTTCCAAAGGCTCTGGTGGTGACGCCGTCTTGGGCTCCACGGTGACATCTGTCCTGCTGTCCTGCTGGTCTTGGTCTTGTTGCACCGATATGGAAACCTTTGCATGATGCCTCGGGACTCCTCGCCTGCGCTTGCCTCTTTAGCACCAAAGAGGAAACGAGGACACTGCGCGCTGGTGCCTGCCTGGCTCTAGTCGTCATGGCTTGCGTCACAGGAACCTCGTGAGGTATCCCTTGCCTTGATCTCTCCGCCCCTCGCGAGCCAGCCTGGTGAGGCCACCCCTGAGGAGGTCTTGCATTTTCCGCCTCGCGAGGCTTGGCCCCTCACGATGGTCTTGAGTGTTTGCTGGTGAAGATGGGTCGTACAGGGCCGCTGATGAAGCCACGCCACGGGCCGCAAGCAGGCAAGTCTGGGGACCGCCGTTCCAAGAACACCGACAGGTCCCACCGAAATGTCTAATGGTCACATTATGAACTAAATCGGTTCGACCAAGTTTTCTGATTCGGTCCCACCGAGTTTGGTGATTTGTGTGTAACGGTTAGATTTTGTGTGGAGGCTATAAATACCCCTCCACCCACTCTTCATTTGCGGAGAGAGCCATCAGAACGTGCCTACACTTCCAACATTCATTTTTTTAGAGAGAACCACCTACTCATGTGTTGAGACCAAGATATTCCATTCCAACCATATGAATCTTGATCTCTAGCCTTCTCCAAGTTGCTTTCCACTCAAATCTTCTTTCCACAAAATCCAAATCAGTGAGAGAGAGTTGAGTGTTGGGGAGACTATCATTTGAAGCACAAGAGCAAGGAGTTTATCATCAACACACCGTCTATTACCTTTTGGAGAGTGGCGTCTCCTAGATTGGTTAGGTGTGACTTGGGAGCCTCCGACAAGATTGTGGAGTTGAACCAAGGAGTTTGTATGGGCAAGGAGATCACCTACTTCGTGAAGATCTACCCTAGTGAGGCAAGTCGTTCGTGGGCGATGGCCATGGTGGGATCGACAAGGTTGCTTCTTCGTGGACCCTTCGTGGGTGGAGCCCTCCATGGACTCGCGCAACCGTTACCCTTCGTGGGTTGAAGTCTCCATCAATGTGGATGTACGATAGCACCACCTATCGGAACCACGGAAAAAATCTTCGTGTCTCCAATTGCGTTTGCATACTCCAATCCCATCCCTTTACATTCTTGCAACTTGCATGCTTTACTTTCCGCTGCTCATATACTTGTGTCATGCTTGCTTGATATGTATTGTGAATGTTTAAACTTGTGCTAAAACTCTACCTTAACTTGAGGAGAATAAAAACTGTAACTTTTCTTTGTTAGGAGTCTATTCACCCCCCTCTAGACACCTATTCTCGATCCTTTCAGCGCTGTAATCTGTTTCGGTGATCACTTTGATATTGTGAAGGAACAAACCTTCACCTCATGGCATGTTTCATCTCTTCCCAATTGTCAATGTGGTCACGGCCTAGCAGTAGATGATTTTCTTGCAATTGATTCCACCAAGTGGGTGCATAACCAGAAAAGTCAACACAAGCAACTCTCTTCGGATCAGCAAGGTTATGGATATGAAAAATCTGATCACACTGCTCTTCCAAATCAAAATATGCATTGGGGTCTTCCTTTCCCGTGAACTTGGGGACATGCAACTTGATTCTTGCTATGTCATCTCGACCATCTCGATCATGACGTTCTGCACGACGCCCATCTTCAGCAGCACGATGGTATGGGACACCATCATAATCATCAAAGTCATCTCCATGACCACGAGCAACACGCTCATGAGGGTCATAATAGTGCCCACGAGGACCATGGCATGGCCTCGAAGTTGTCCTCCTCACTGCCCTCCATGAGCAGTAGCACCACACCCACGAGCAGCAGCCACATGTCCACCATAGCTGTTGTTATCATCTTCCAAGGCACCGTCAACAGCAGCATGCGCGGAATTCTCATCCCCAACTTCCTCAAGTGGGTCAATAGGGTGTTGTTGGTGCCGAACCCTATCGCCACCTGCTGGAGGCCGCTCGTGAAACATCCTTCCAAGGTCTCGAACCATGTTCCATAATTCCTGAAAATCAGCACGTGTGACCGGGGCATCTTCTTCCCCATGGTTTTCTCCATGAACACTCGATCTAGATACTGCCATGTTAGTAAGGACAAAAGTGGAATAGGATAACTTTGTGGAATCACACAACCTCACCTCTTACTCACCAAAGTTCTTATGAGTTCACATCAGATTGTGCTTCTCCCGAATGTGTTAAAGCGATTGAAAGACATGGATCAAAGAACTAGCTTCAGTTTTTGGTGGAGCTCGATGGGGTAAACAAAAAGGGTCTTGTGCTGAAATCAAGTTGATGAAAACCAAGAAAATGTGAGAATAGATCTACTGCACCTTTGCACCAAGATTGAGAAACACACAACAGACAAACTTCTGAAATTTTTTCTACCAAGCTGAAACTTTTGGATCTTACACAACACTTTCTTTTTCTCCTTAACTTTTTTCCTGCCACTCTTTTCTTTCTCTCTTTGATTTTTTTGCCACTTTTTTCCTCTCTTTTTCCAAAGCACAACAACCAAATCTGAAACCAATTACGAAGATGAACTTGGTGCAGATCTAAAAGATGAAGAACATGCAAGGTATGCAACAACAAGATCTCAGCACCAACAAGGCTTGAATTTTTTGGTGGGGCTTTGGACTTGTAGGACAGAAAATATAGCATGAAAAACACTCGATCTAAAAGGATAATAGCAAGATAAACTTGCATAATAGATCCTACCGTGTCAACAAAGGCTCTGATGCCAGATGATAGGTGGGAACCCGATGAACAAGTTCACGCCCGAGGGTGGCCCGATCTTCACGTCGTAGGATCGAATCAGGAGGGATAACTAGCTTTATACCTGCCAAGGTTGGATGCAACATGTACGTTGGGTATGGATGACCGAAGCTACAAGAACTCCAACCCGCTGTCCGAACAATCACAGAACCACAAACCAGGACTAATCCACACAAAACGACCGGAACTGTAGAGCAAGAACTAGCGGGAACTATAGGCTCCTTCTCTCGAATCCGAATGAACTCACAAGAGCAAAGGTAGTAAGATCTCTCGGATCTCTCTAGCAGTCTTGCTGCATAAGCTTGTAGCTGAATGGTTTGACTAAAGGTTCTCTAGAGGATGGGGGAGTTGGGATTTTATAGCAGGGACAACCCCCCTTGGCTAGGTGTGAAAATGGTTCCAAAAGTAAGCAGGTTTGCATGGCTTCCTTGGGTGAATAAGCAGTCAACTTTGGGAGTTGTTGCAGAGCTCCTCAGAAATTCGCGAAGCCTTGACAGCCTGGATACCTTCCACGAGAATGACTTGTACTTTTGACTCACAACTCCAAATGATGTGAGGTTTTTTGCATTGCAAAGAAAATTTGATTTATCTTCTATTGATGTACCCCTATGGCCCCGTCTCTCCACCATATGGGTGTGCCACCACGAAACATCAGAGGTAAAAACTGATAGCATCAGCTTCACTTGAAATTTGTTTTCTTCTAACTCGTTCCTCCAGACCGGTTGCTTCAAGATCTCATAAGTTGTTGGATTTCTTCCATGTGATATCTAAGTTCAAACAATAGCAATGGGGATGATAGTTGTGTCATCAAGGTTATAAGGTAAAGTTAAGTTAGCGTTCACCTAGTCACTTATTAGTTTGGCGCGACTTCTTGTGATTGGACCTATAATTGTTGGAGACTTGTCGATAGTTGTGGTGTCCTCATCACCTTTGGTGACCATCTTCTGATATATATATATAAGTCATTTAACATAGAAGAAGTAAAGAGGAGGACTTTCGGGATGGAGCGCCGCTATTTCGAGGTGGAACTTGGGCAAGAGGACTTTTGCCCTCCTATAGAGTGATTCCGCCGGGGGAACTTCCCTCCCGGAGGGGGAAATCATCGTCATCATTATCACCAACAACACTCTCATCTTAGGGAGGCCAATATTCATCAACATCTTCACCAGCACCATCTCATCTCAAACCCTAGTTCATCTCTTGTGTTCAATCTTTGTACCGGAAACTCAGATTGGTACCCTTGGGTGACTAGTAGTGTTGATTACATCTTGTAGTTGATCATTATATGGTTTATTTGCTGGAAGAAAATATGTTTAGATCCATTATGCTATTTAATACCCCTCTGATCATAAACATGTTTATCACTTGTGAGTAGTTACTTTTATTCTTGAGGTCACGGGAGAAATCATGTTGCAAGTAATCATGTGAACTTGATATGTGTTTGATATTTTGATAATATGTATGTTGTGATTCCCTCACTGGAATCATGTGAATGTTGACTATATGACACTTCACCATAGTTGGGCCTAAGGGAATGCATTATGGAGTAGTTTTTAGATGATGGGTTGCTAGAGTGACAAAAGCTTAAACCCTAGTTTATGTGCTACTTCGTAAGGGACCGATTTGGATCCAAAAGTTGAATGCTATGGTTAGATTCTATCTTAATACTTTTCTCGTAATTGCATATGCTTGCGAGGGGGTTAATCATAAGTAGGAGGTTTTTTCAAGTAAAAACAGCACCTAAGCACCAATCCATCCACATATCAAATTATCAAAGTAGTGAACACAAATCAAGCCAACATGGTGAAGTGACTAGATGAATTCCCGTGTGCCCTCAAGAACACTTTGCTTATTATAAGAAACCATTTTGGCATGTCCTTTGCCACAAAAGGATTCGGCTATCTTGCTGCATATTATTGGTCGTTACCGTTACGTGCTCGTTACAAATTATCCTGCTACCAAATTATCAGTTACTTGCAATTTTAGCACTTGCAGACATTACCTTGCTGAAAACCATTTGTCATTTCCTTCTGATCCTCATTGGGTTCAACACTCTTACTTATCAAAAGGACTACGATTGATCCCCTATATTTATGGGTCATCAATGGGGCCAAGAAAGTTGTGGGAGATCAAGCTCGGCAATAGGGCAGGTCATCCCAACATCAGAAGAGGAAGACATCCTTCTGCCATACTATGAGCATCTCACCCCTACTAAAATTGAAGCTTTCAGGAGCATTGAAATGGTCCATGTGCAAAATAAATATGTCACTCGTGAAAATATTCTGTTGCAAGAGCACATCATCGCCCTTTGGAGCATCATTCGTAGATTGGAGTACCTCCTAAGCTTGAAACGTGACACTACCTCATCATCACCACCATCACCTTCTTTACCACCAAAGGAGACTTGAGTATCGGATATGGCACACCCCTTGGCTTGTGCCAAGCTTGGGGGAGGTTCCCCGGTATCGTATCACTCCACCTTCTTTTGCCTTTATCTATCTTAGTTCGATCTTTAGTTATCTTTTGAATTAGTTAATAAAAGTATAGTTCAATCTTTTTCGAGTGTTCGCTTAGTGATCTTTCTATCTATGTAATCGTGTGTGAGATATATAATAAAGTTTAGTTCAAGTTTTGCTTTCTTTACTTTTATGCTTCAAGAAAAAGAAAAGGAAAATAAATAAAAAAGAGCATATGCTACTCTTATGGTAAGTAATGACACCACATAAGGAAAAGTATAAGTGGTAAAATTTATTGGAGATTGACAAACATAGCATTGGTCAATGATGCAATTCATGAAAGAATTAATAAGGGAAGAGAAGATTCACATGCAAATACAGTATCTTGGACATCTTTTATGATTGTGAGCCCTCATCAAAATGTTTTATGCCAAAATTGTTGACGTTGGACAAGGAAGACAACGTAATGATTATGCTTGTTCATATTCACATAGAAGTTATATTTTCATAGATCCTTTAACATGTGGTGCTAGCCCAATACCTTTGCTAGCCAAAAATTCCACACTAAGTAGAGATACTACTTGTGCATCCAAAAACCCTTAAACCCAAAATCTTGTTTTGAGAGTCCACCATACCTACCTATGGATTGAGAAAGATCCTTCAAGTAAGTTGTCATCGGTGCAATAAGGCAATAAAAATTGCTTCTAAAAGTGTTGGATCATTCAGTGTAAGAGAAAATTGAGCGTTGTACGAACTTGTGATGGAAAACTAATAAAGGCGACAGACTGCATAATAAAGGTTGCTATCATAAGGGGCAATATAATGTGACATTCTTTTGCACTAAGAGATTGAGCATATAAATCAAAAAGCGTATGAAAACCTCTGCTTCTCTATGCGAAGGGCCTATCTTTTACTTTTATGTATTTACTTTTATGCAAGAGTCAAAGTATTCTTCCCTATTCCTTTTTATTCTCTCTTTTGCGAGCATCATGTGGTGAGGAAAGATCTAAGCACATATATCTAGTTGGATGTGAGTGAGCATGAATTATTATGTTGACATCACCCTTGAGGTGAATACGTTGGGAGGCGAAACCATAAGCCCCTATCTTCCTATGTGTCCGGTTGAAACTTTTTGCTCATGGGTATGAGGTGAGTGTTAGCTATCATAGAAGGTTATATGATAGTTGAGTATGTGGACTTGCCAAAAGGCTCCGATACAAGACCCTTTCCTAAAAACATGATGAATTGTAGTTGCAAAGTTGACTGAGAACACAATTTGTTGGTTTTCAATAGAGTTTATGCTTTATACTTCGATGTTGTGATGAATTGTTACTTGCTCATGAGAAGTTATATGATAAAAGTTTTATCATAAGATTTGTTGCTGTTATAATATTATGCATGATGCTTCTATGCGTGTATTTTGTTTTATCGACACCTCTCTCTCTCTCTAAGCATGTAGACATGTTTTTTGATTTTGGTTTTTCGCTTGAGGACAAGCGAGGTCTAAGCTTTGGGAGTTGATACGTCCATTTTGCATCATGTTTTCATACTGTTATTTATAATGTTTTTATGCACAATAATGCTTTATGGAGTAATTCTAATGCATTTTCTCTCATAATATGCAAGGTTTACACAAAGAGGGAGAATGTCGGTAGCTGGAATTCTGGACTTGAAAAAGCTATGTGAGAGTTACCTATTTTGCACATCTCTAAATGAGCTGAAAATTTACGGACAATTGTTTGGGAATATATGAAAAAAAAAACTACAGCAAATAACTATCGGAGGGGGCCACCCTGGTGAGCACAAGACACCAAGGCGCGCCTGGTTGTGCCCTCCTCGGTCCACCTCTGGTGCCCATCTTCTGGTATATAAATCATTTTGACCTAGAAAAAAATAAGGAGAGGACTTTCGGGACGAAGTGCTGCCGTCTCGAGGTGAACTTGGGCATGAGCACTTTTGCCCTCCGGCGAAGCGATTCCACCGGGGGAACTTCCCTCCTAGAAGGGGAAATCGAAGCCATCGTCATCACCAACAACCCTCTCATCTTGGGGAGGCCAATCTTCATCAACATCTTCACCAGCACCATCTCATCTCAAACCCTAGTTCATCTCTTGTGTTCAATCTTTGTACTGGAACCTCAGATTGGTACCTGTGGGTGACTAGTAGTGTTGATTACATCTTGTAGTTGATCACTATATGGTTTATTTGGTGGAAGATTATATGTTCAGATCCATTATGCTATTTAATACCCCTCTGGTCATGAACAGGTTTATCACTTGTGAGTAGTTACTTTTGTTCTTGAGGTCACTGGATAAATCATGTTGCAAGTAATCATGTGAACTTGATATGTGTTCGATATTTTGATGATATGTATGTTGTGATTCCCTCACTGGTGTCATGTGAACGTTGACTACATGACACTTCACCATATTTGGGCCTAAGGGAATGCATTGTGGAGTAGTTATTAGATGAGGGGTTGCTAGAGTGAAAGTGCAACTATCCCTGGGTGGTTTTGGTAATTCCTAACAACATATAGCTCATTGAACTAATGCTCTTTCAAGATGGTCATTTCAGAAATTTCAATGATTGGCATGGCATGGACTAGTAATGTGGAGCTCTCAAAATGCTAAGGACACATATTGGCAAAAACTCAACACTCTGCATTTTCATTTTAGTGATCAAAGATCACATTGAGTCCATAAGAAAAGCCAATACTATTAAAAGGGGATGAGGTGTTGCTTAATGGCTTGCTTGCTCAAAATGCTTAGTGATATGCTCCAAAAGCCCTCAACCACTTTCTCATATCCACATATGTCCCAAACCAAAAGTCAAACTCGGCCCCACCGATTTGATCTATCTGGTGCCACCGAGTTCATTTGACATAGCCATAGCTAGAAAACCTAATCAGTTCGGTCTCACCAATAGGGATCTCGGTCTCACCGAGATGGGATTGCAAACTCTCTGTTTCCCTTCGTAACGTTTCGGTCTAACTGAGATGAGCGATCGGTCCCACCGAGTTCGTAATGCAAACTCTATGTTTCCTTTTCGTAACGTTTGGTCTCACCAAAATGAGGGATCGGTCCCACCGAGTTTGCCTGACCAACTCTCTGTTTGCCTATTACAGAATCGGTCTCACCGAGTTTATGTGATCGGTCTCACTGAGATTACGTTATGCCCTAACCCTAATGAAATCGGTCCCAGTGAGTTGACATGTCGGTCCCACCGAAAAGCCTAACGTTCACATTTTGAACTGAATCGGTCTGACCGAGTTTGAGTATTCGGTCTCACCGAGTTTGGTAAATTGTGTGTAACGGTTAGATTTTGTGTGGAGGCTATATATACCCCTCCACCCATCCTTCATTTGTGGAGAGAGCTATCAGAACGTGCCTACACTTCTACCATGCATTTTCTGAGAGAGAACCACCTACTCATGTGTTGAGACCAAGATATTCCAATCCAACCACAAGAATCTTGATCTCTAGCCTTCCCCAAGTTGCTTTCCACTCAAGTCATCTTTCTACCAAATCCAAATCTGAGAGAGAGAGAGAGAGTTGAGTGTTGGGGAGACTATCATTTGAAGCACAAAAGCAATGAGTTCATCATCAACACACCATCTATTATCTTTTGGAGAGTGGCGTCTCCTAGATTGGTTAGGTGTCACTTGGGAGCCTCCGTCAAGATTGTGGAGTTGAACCAAGGAGTTTGTAAGTGCAAGGAGATCGCCTACTTCGTGAAGATCTACCCAAGTAAGGAAAGTCCTTCGTGGGCGATGGCCATGGTGGGATAGACAAGGTTGTTTCTTCGTGGACCCTTCATGGGTGGAGCTCTCCGTGGACTCGTGCAACTGTTACCCTTCGTGGGTTGAAGTCTCCATCAACGTGGATGTACGATAGCACCACCTATCAGAACCACGCCAAAAATCTCCATGTCTACATTGCGTTTGCTCCCTCCAAACTCCTCCCTTTACCTTCATATGCAATGATTTACATTCCGCGGCTATACTCTTAGAATTGCATGTGTAGGTTGACTGCTTGACTTGTGCTAAGTTGCTAAAGTCTTCCAAGAATTAAAATTGGAAAAAGGATAGATTTTTATTTGGTCAAGTAGTCTAATCACCCCCCCTCTAGACATACTTTCAATCCTATAAGTAGTATCAGAGCTTTGGTCTCCATTTGCCTTGATTTCCATAGCTTTGGTGATCATAGCCTTGGTTTCACAACCTAGAAGAGTATGACGTCTAGCGAGGGAAATTACCACCGTAGAGGTGCTTACTTTGATGGTACTAATTTTGTTAGTTGGAAGCATAAGATGAAAATGCATATTCTTGGACATAACCCCGCCGTTTGGGCTATTGTGTGTATTGGCTTGCAAGGTGAATTCCTCCATGGGAGAGAATCGAATCGTGAAGCTACCGCGGAAGAGTTGAGGATGCTAAAATACAATGCTCAAGCTTGCGATATCCTCTTCCACAGATTGTGCCCCGAAGAATTCAACAAAATCAGTCGTCTTGAGAATGCAAAGGAAATTTGGATACTTTGATTGATATGCACGAAGGTACCGACTCCGTCAAGAAATCCAAGTTGGATGTGCTTCAAAGTCAGCTTGACAAGTTCAAAATGAAGGATGGTGAAGGTGTCGCTGAAATGTACTCTAGGCTTGCTCTCATCACAAATGAGATTGCTGGCTTAGGAAGTGAAGAGATGACCGACAGATTCATCATCAAGAATATCCTAAGAGCCTTGGATGGAAAATATGATATCGTGTGCACATTGATCCAAATGATGCCCAATTACAAAGATCTCAAGCCAACGGAAGTCGTTGGAAGAATTGTTGCTCATGAGATGTCACTCAAGGATAAAGAAGAGCTTCACAACAAGTCTAATGGTGCTTACAAAGCCTCATGTGATGCTCCTACATCGTCAGGTGAGAAACAAGCCTCCAATGAGGAATTGAGCCTAATGGTGAAGAACTTCAACAAGTTCTACAAGAGTAGAAGCAAATAAAGGAGCTCCAAGTCAAGGTCCTACAATGACAAAAGATCTTCCAGTCGTGAGCGTAATTGCTACAATTGTGGAATACCCGGACACTACTCCAACGAGTGTATGGCTCCCTACAAAAGAAGAGAAGACTCACCTAAAAGGAGAAGTAGAAGAGAAGAATCACCTCCAAGAGAGAGAAGGAGTAGAGATGATTGTTGTGAACGAAGAACCTCTCGCAGAAGCAAGGATTCGGAAAGGAATGACAAGTCATCAAGGAGCTACACAAAACAAAGACATCAAGCTCACGTTGGTGAATGGGTATCCGGCTCCGACTCCGGTCATCACTCTGAGAGAAGTTATCACTCTGACTCCGAATATACTCAAGATGAAGGTGTTGCTGGTCTAGCACTTGTGTCGACCAACTCCTACGACATATTTGACTCACCAAATGAAGGAATTGAAAGATGCTTCATGGCTAAAGGCCCAAAGGTATCACACCCCGAGTATGTTAATTTCAATAGTGATGAAGATGATTTGCTAGGTGATGATGATTTACTTGTTGACAACTCTAGTGATGAAAACTATGATGAACTTGCTATTAATCATGCTAATCAAGATAAAACAAATGACGATGATATGAAGGAGATTGAGCGTCCAACTAAAGAGCTAAACACTCTTAAGTTAGCTCGTGAAACTACCTTGGAAGATCATCGAGAGATTTTAAAGACTCATGAGAAGCTACGCTTTGAAAAGCTCAATCTTGAGCAAGAGCATGGGTTCTTACAGGAAATCAATGATGATCTTCACAAAAAAAGTTCTTATTACATTGCCAAACGTTTACTCTTGTCTACTTAAAGTGCCACAAGTAAAATCTAGTAACAAGAGTAAGAAAGATTCTTCTTCTAGTAGTAACAATAATCATGTTAAATCCAATGTTGTTGCTTCTAGTAGTTCTCTTGATTCCACTAATGATTCTCTTAGCCAAGTTACACTTGAGCAAGAAAATAGCTTATTGAAAGGAATTATAGAGAAGGGTGTATACAATAGCCTTGCCGAAAGTAAGCAATTTGAGGAAATCGTACGTAAGCAAGCAAGGCACCGGAAGAATCAAGGTGTTGGTTTTGAACGGAAGTTCAATGCCAATGGAGTTGAATGGGAAGAGATCAATACCCCAAGGCGAAGTTTGTTCCTCAACAAGAGAAGTATGATCCTACTTCTTTCAAGGGGACACAAGCTCAAGATGATCTTCCACCACATGACCACAAGCAAAAAGGCAAGGACAAGCTTCAAGAAGAGATTGATGCATTTGAAGAAGCTCCCAAGGCCTTGGTCAAGTGGGTTCTCAAGACTACATCAAGTTTTTCCTCATCAAGTATGACTACAACTCCAAGGATTCCCATCAAGTTAGTTTGGACCCCGAAGAAGAAGAACTAGAGAGTTCTTGAGGGTGACTCCGCCAACATACTTCACTCATATCATTTTGGCGAGGACAAGTGCAAACAACTTTCACATATTGCACTATTTAAGGAGTCACAAACCCTCTTGTTGGTAAGACAAGGGACGGGGTAACCTAATGCTTTCATCGACATCATCTTGTGTGGATTCACTCTATGTCTATGGATATCCTTGTTTGTTCCTTGTGGGACTAACCCGTGTAGGTACTGAAAGTGCAACTCACTCCAATGGATAGCTCCGAATGATCTACATCAACATTAAGCATCCACATCTTCAACATCTACATGAAGTCATCATCGACAAAACCCAAGGTTAGTTCATCTCTCTTAAGGGGGATATCACATCTAGAGGGAGCTTTACTCTAAGATTTGAGCTAAAGCAACTCTAATGGTGTGAACACAACAATGCTTTATGTAAAAGTGGTAACCCCACTTGTGCTTAAACGATGAGTATGACCTAAGATCAAATGTTCTCATTTGACTCCTAAGTCAATATACTCATATATAGATGACCTAGTCATCGCCAATTGTTTGATAGATGCTAGAATGTTTGTGCATGCTTTGTCACATATTTCATTTGCCATTTTATTGTGTGAGCATGTTGGTTGCATATTTTACTCGTTCGAGGACATCTATTTGTTGCATTGATTGTTTGGCTCGTTTTATTTTGCCAAATGTATGGACAAGAATGCCTAAGAACCTCCTCTAGCTATCTATGCTTTTCTTGTCTCAAACTCTATTCATACTACATCACAAAGTTTGATCAAGTCATATTCGAACCCTCTGTGTGAGGAGCACTCGGAGTCACCGATTCTCCATAGACTTAAACTTCCAAAACCTCTCTGTGCATTTCGGTCTGACCGATTCATCCTTTTCGGTCTGACCGAGTTCACTAAGTTGACCTAGGTTTTCAATCTCGGTGCAACCGATTAGAACTTTTTGGTCACACCGAGTTGTTCCACTCGGTCACACCGATAGGTCAAATTTTGGAAATTTCTCCAAAACCTCTTCGCTCGCGCGTGTCCTGCTCTGCCATCTTGGGTCTCCGGATTTTCCTCTCGTCGCTAGCGACCTCCTGCCACTGGTCTACATTGCCGTCAACAGAATTCAACACCGCTGTTGCCACCATAGCAAGCTCATCACCGAACTAGGGTATGAGTTCGAATCTTTGTACGGTTCTTTCCTCCGATTCTTAGCACAAAGCAAATGCCATGTTTCTTACCACGTATGAGATCATCCTGTCCAGCAAAAACATCCTTTAGATTAGATTTGATTCAAAAATTTAGGGTTTGGTTTCCGCCAAACTCATCTTGGACCGACCGAGTTGTGGAAATCGGTCTCACCGATTTGGCTTAGGCCATTGCACTTGCACTTTTCGGTCTGACTGAAACTTGCAAATCAGTGTGACCGAGTTCAACTCTCAGTGAAACCCTAGCAATCTTGGAGCCACCGAACTGTGTCTCAGTCTGACCAATTTCACTAGTTTAGACTTCAAAATTTTCTTTGGTATCACCGAGTTTAACAAATCGGTAGCTTCGAAATGCTTTCTGTGGAAAACTAAAACTAAGTTTTTGACTCATTTGTTTTGCAAAACCTCTGCACTTTGTTATGCTCATCCACTCTATCTCATCTATAACTATTCACAAGGTCAGCTGTCAGCTTGCAGTGCCAAAATGTCTGATCAGAGTGATAGCCAGAATAAGTCTAAGGAGCAGGTGAATCTGAGTGGGGGCACTAGTCCCTCTGGCAGTTATGATGAGGGTAGCAAAAGCACCCCAAGAAACTTGCCCAAGGCAGTAACAAGGACAAGGAGAAAGAGAAACTCTTATTCAGAGGATGAGGATTATGTTGCTGCTGAGGAAGAAGTCAGCTCCAAGAAGAAAGTAGTTAAGAAAGAGTTTGGCACAGCTGCATCCACAAAGCCTGGTATGCACAAAAAGGATCCTGCAAAGAGAGTGCCCACTTCTAAGGCCAGAGCCTCCACACTTCAGACTTCCAAATCAACTAAAGAGGCTGCTGGTGAGGGCAAAAAGAGAAAGTAAAGGGTCAAGAAGACCATGGCCAAAGTCATTGGGAGTTCCTCTATGATGGAAGACCCGGCTAAGGATGAAGAAAAAGAGGAAGAGGATGCTGCACCAACAGCCAAAGCTCAAAAACTGATGGGGGATGCCATCAAGTCTGGGGCTGCCTCTTCTAAGCCCAAGACTGCCCCCAAAGATTCTGCTCCAGCTCCCAAGACTGCACCAAAGAGGAGCACAAGGAATATACCAGCTACTGAGAAGAACAAGGCCCCAATGCCTGAGACTGAGATTGAAGAAGAAGAAGAAGAAGAAGAAGAAGAAGAAGAAGTTGAAGCCCAAGTGCTTAGGAAGCTGAAGCCCAAGATCCTTGACCACGATGACAACCATCCAGTGGCAGAAAATATGAAGATCGGAAAGGATGCAAGTCTCAGACTATGGAGACAATCTGATCCATATGATGTGAGGAGAAGGACTGCTGTGGATTACAAGTTTCACACCATGGAGCAGCACGACTTCTATGAGACTATTCTGCTAGATAAGAAGCCCATTGTCTGCAATATGAAGTGGGTAGACCGGAAGTATATTGACAATAACGAAGAACACTTCCCAGGAGTGCATGAGAGCTTCAGGCTATGTGGGGTAGACAAATTTGTGGGTCAAAAGTTGACCAAGTGGAATGATGAACTTATCATGCAATTCTACTCCACAGCACATTTCTATCCTGATGGCAGAATTGTCTGGATGTCTGAGGGTACCAGGTACCAATCAACAGTTGCTGAATGGGCCAAACTGATCAATGCCCCTGCGGAGCATGAAGATGACATACATGTATATGCCAAGAAGAAGAAGAAGAAGGATCACAACTCTATGGCTAACATGTACAAAGAGATTCCTGACAAAGCCTTGGAGACTCACAAGATGGGCTCTGTGTACTATCTGTTGTCTGGTCTGACCACCATCAACACTATCTTGAGGCATACCTTGTTGCCCAAGTCAGGCGATAATAGGATGATCGGAGGACATTCCATAAACCTGCTGCAGTTGTTTGATGTGCCCCAAAAGTTTAAAGTGCTGAGTCTGATTGTTGAGAAAATTAAGAGGACAGCTGCAGATCAAAAGAGGTCATGTGGGTATGCTCCACACATCCAAGTGCGCATCAACTCCAAGATGGGCACATGCACTTACTTGTTGGACAAGAAACATTTTCCCTTGAGGCCTGATTTTGAGGACAACACAGTTGTCATGAATGCTAAAGATCCCACATCCGCAGAGGCTCAAGAGACGATGGAGAAAGCCAAAACTGAGAAGGCAGCAAAGATGCCAAGTGCTGAAGAGGCTTCTCAAGTGTTCCTCAAATCCAAGCAAGATCAACTTGGATATCTGATTCAAACCACCTTGAGGAATGAGAAAGGATTGGCCACCCTGACTCAGAACCAAGAGAGCCTGGAGAGGATCATTGAAACAAAATTCTATGATCTTGACTTGAAGATGACAGAGATGCAGACAACAGTTGAGCAGCTCCGGGAAGAAGCTGAGGAGAGAAAAGGGCAATGCTACCGCAGATGCCTTTCAGAGAGTGCCAAGGGGACAAAGATCTGCAGCAGTGCGAGTGACTGACACAAGAGCAACTACATCAACACCTGCAGCCACAGCATCAGTAGCACCTCCAGTTGCCACTCCACCAGCTCCAACAACTTCAACCGATGCATTCGTCCTTGGAGTCCTCTCAACGCCTCCTCCCGAAGATCAAGCCTAGAGAGATGCATAGCACTATGCATTTTTGAGCTTTTTGGTAACTTGTTCCCAAAGGGGGAGGAAGTGTATAGATCATAGGCTTCAAGAGAGAGAGCTTTGCTTCTTTTTGCCTCATTTGCTACTTGTTTGATACCTATTTATGTGCTTGCTTGGATGATACTTTATGTGTGTGTGAGATACTTGTTTGATCATGTGTTTGATCATATTACCTTAATACTTGTGCTTGAATAATGCTATTATTTATCTCTCATGTATGATCATTCACTTTGGTGATGAGTGCATATTTTACTTTCTATCATTTTGAGCACTTCACCAAGATGTATGTGATACGGGAGAGTAACCCATGATCCTAATCGATTGTGTATTCGCATTCAAAAGCAAAATTTAAATAATGCACAAACTTAGGGGGTCAAAGCGATGATGTTTTTCAATCTTATAATCATTTGTCGAAGCTTTAATCTATATGTTGTCATCAATTACCAAAAAGGGAAAGATTGAAAGTGCAACTATCCCTGGGTGGTTTTGGTAATTCCTAAGAACATATAGCTCATTGAACTAATGCTCTTTTAAGATGATCATTTCAGAAAGTTCAGTGATTGGCATGGCATGGACTAGGAATGTGGACCCCTCAAAATGCTAAAGACACATATTGGCAAAAACTCAAGACTCTACATTTTCATTTTAGTGATCAAAGATCACATTGAGTCCATAGGAAAAGCCAATACTATTAAAAGGGGATGAGGTGTTGCTTAATGGCTTGCTTGCTCAAAATGCTTAGTGATATGCTCCAAAAGCCCTCAACCACTTTCTCATATCCACATATGTCCCAAACCAAAAGTCAAAGTCGGCCCCACCGATTTGATCTATCCGGCGCGACCGAGTTCATTTGACATAGCCATAGCCAGAAACCCTAATCAGTTCGGTCTCACCGATAGGGATCTCGGTCTCACTGAGATGGGATTGCAAACTCTCCGTTTCCCTTCGTAACATTTCGGACTAACCGAGATGAGCGATCGTTCCCACCGAGTTCGCAATTCAAACTCTCTGTTTTCTTTTCATAACGCTTCGGTCTCACCGAAATGAGCGATCGGTCCCACCAAGTTTGCCTGACAACTCTCTGTTTGCCTATTATAGAAATCGGTCACACCGAGTTTATGTGATCGGTCTCACCAAGATTACGTTATGCCCTAAACCTAATGAAATCGGTCCCACCGGGTTGACATGTCGGTCCCACCGAAAAGCCTAATGTTCACATTTTGAATTGAATCGGTCCGGCCGAGTTTGAGTACGGTCTCACCGTGTTTGTTAAATTGTGTGTAACGGTTAAATTTTGTGTGGAGGCTATATATACCCCTCCACCCATCCTCCATTTGTGGATAGAACTATCAGCACGTGCCTACACTTCTACCATACATTTTCTGAGATATAACCACCTACTCATGTGTTGAGACCAAGATATTTCAATCCAACCACAAGAATCTTGATCTATACCCTTCCCCAAGTTGCTTTCCACTCAAATCATCTGTCTACCAAATCCAAATCTATGTGAGAGAGAGAGAAAGAGTTGAGTGTTGGGGAGACTATCATTTGAAGCACAAGAGCAAGAAGTTCATCATCAACACACCATCTATTACCTTTTGGAGAGTGGTGTCTACTAGATTGGTTAGGTGTCACTTGGGAGCCCCCTTCAAGATTGTGGAGTTGAACCAAGGAGTTTGTAAGGGCAAGGAGATCACCTACTTCGTGAAGATCTACCCAAGTGAGGCAAGTCCTTCATGGGCGATGGTCATGGTGGGATAGACAAGGTTGCTTCTTTGTGGACCCTTCGTGGGTGGAGCCCCCCGTGGACTCGCGCAACTGTTACCCTTCGTGGGTTGAAGTCTCCATCAACGTGGATGTACGATAGCACCACCTATCGAAACCACGCCAAAAATCTCCGTGTCTACATTGAGTTTGCTCCCTCCAAACTCCTCCCTTTACCTTCATATGCAATGATTTACATTCCGCTGCTATACTCTTAGAATTGCATGTGTAGGTTGATTGCTTGACTTGTGCTAAGTTGCTAGATTTTTATTTGATCAAGTAGTCTAATCACCTCCCCCCTAGACATACTTCCGATCCTATATAACGCCTGGAGTTCGGCGAAGAGAACGGGGAAGTTGTTGTGGTCCCAGCTTTCACCCACTATTGCGCGGAAACAACTCCAGAGGAATTTCGCGGACACGCAGGTGAAGAAGATATGGTTCGAATCCTCTTCAGGACCGCAGAGCGGGCTTAGCCTGTTGCCATGGCCCTTGTGCTTCAGAACCTCCACGCCGGACGGGAGGCGGCCGCGGATCCATTGCCACACGAATATGCTTATCTTCAAAGGGAGCCGGATCTCCCAGATGGTGGTGAGAGCCTTGGGTCTCAGGGAGGAGGCGATAGCCTGGTATAGCGATTTAGTGGAGAATTGACCAGATGGCTCTAGCCGCCACCTGGTGCGGTCATCTCCAATGCTCAGATCTGGCTCGTGTAGTGCGATGCAGGCAAGCGAGTCTTGCCAATCGGCGTTTTCCACCGGGCCGGAAGGCCTCCGGAACACCAGTTGCCCTAAGTCAATAAGGGTCTCCTCAACAGAGATCCGCGGTTCTACCGCAATGGCGAACAGATCAGGAAAGCGTGCCACGAAGGGGGCGTCACCAGCTCATCGATTGAATCAAAACAGTGTGGTTGTGCCAGATCCCACCGTAATCGAAGTCCCGATGCAAAGGACTGGGAGGAGCTGAATAATAGATTGCCAGAACTACGAGCCACCAGAGCGCAGACAGAAGACGAGCGGCTGGCCACGGAGGTATTTCTGCTGAATGATGCGGAGCCACAAGCCACCCTCTCCGTTCGCAATCCGCCAATGCCATCTAGTTAGGAGGGCAATGTTCATGCGTTTGGATGACATAATCTTGAGGCCACCCTGATCGTGAGGCTTATAGATCTCAGTCCACTCTTTTCCCCTCTTCTTTTTTAATGCATGATACACAAGCGTGTGCGTATTCTTAAAGAAAGAAATTTAATCTGCATACTCACCGGAGCATCCCATAGTGTAATTTGCAGGGATTTCAAAAGGAGATAATATTTTCCAAACCCACGGTTAGTTTTTGCCTCCATAAATGCATCAGCACCAGATATACTGTTCTCCGTAGCAGGGCAGGGATAGGTGTGAGGATTATTTGGACCATATTGTCTGGAATCACCTTCCAGATGAAAATATGAGCCCCACTTATGTGTGCCTTAATTGCTGTACATGTACTTGACAGTGAACTTTGAAATAACAAAAATGTTGACCCCAGCGATCAAAAATATGTTATTATGCTCCTGAGTCTGACTATATTTCCGCGTATTGGCCAGGTGCGAGAGGAAGAATGGCTGTGCCCTGCAGCCGCTTCAGTTTGTGATCATTCCAACAGTGTCAGCAGCTAGAGCTCCAGCGGGCCGCAAGCTGCAACCAGCCTAATCATGTTCGAAATGCAAGCAGAAGCAGTGACGCGCTCATCGCTCGTTTGATTACTTTTTTGAATAATGCAACAATTTGCCCGCGTCTCCGCGATATGCGCCATGTGCCCCTCGCCTGATGCATGGGCGCCCAAATGACAGGTCCACGAGGAGTTCCACGCCTTCCACTACCCCAACGCGCAGGCCTCGTCGCTCCTCTCCTCTCCACCGCCACGCCCAAAGTCACATTTGCCCATCTCTTTTTTTATGCCAAGCACGTAGCTGGAGCCTCGATGGACCTGATTGAGTTTGACGACACGAGGGATATAGCCAGCCAGCCATAAGTCAGAAGAAAGAGGAGGGGAGGAGAGGAGAGAGCTACAGCCTAGAGCTTTGCTTCCACGCCATGGGTAACTGCTTCGGCTCCGAAGAGGCCGACGTGGAGGCTGTCAAGGCAGTGGCGCATCATGCACATGCCAGAGGTATCGCCATGTTTCTCAATTGATCTTGTTCTACCTTGACTCCTTGATTCACCGTGTACTTTGGTCGATATTTACAACTTCTGACGCTTATGCAATCTGTGCTCATTCTACTCTCGCAGCAGCGATGGCGAGGCCCGGCATGGTCGCGCCCCAGCCCAATGCACACGCAGCGGCAGCAATGAGCTCCCCGGGGCAGCCTCGGAAGTCGCCGAGCGCGCCCACGACCTCCGGCAGCGGCAGCGGAAGCAGCCGTCCGGTGGCTGCAGGCGCCACGAATGGCGGCAGCGAGGCCAGCCCCAGCCGGGAGGGGAGGATCCTGGAGGCGCCCAACCTCCGGATCTTCACATTCGCGGAGCTCAAGGCCGCCACGCGGAACTTCAAGTCGGACACTCTCCTCGGCGAGGGCGGGTTC
Source organism: Triticum urartu (assembly GCF_003073215.2). Classification (NCBI taxonomy): domain Eukaryota; kingdom Viridiplantae; phylum Streptophyta; class Magnoliopsida; order Poales; family Poaceae; genus Triticum; species Triticum urartu. Next base: position 74,734 of record NW_024113860.1, read on the forward strand.
GGGCGGGTGCACAAGGGCTGGGTCGACGAGAAGACCATGAGCCCGGCCAGGAGCGGCGCCGGCATGCCCGTCGCCGTCAAGAAGCTCAACCCCGAGAGCCTGCAGGGCGTCCAAGAATGGCAGGTGAATGAAGCTACGTGGCTTTTGGTCAACCCGAACCATGTTCTGAGTCATCGACGTATTCACGTGGGCTGCGCATAGCATTGCATAATTCCCAACCGAAATGTGCGTGTGTGCCATCCATGATTATGCATGTTGAGTGATTGGCACGCACGTTGGCATGATGCCATTGGAGTTGCTGATTCGTGGCGGAATTGGTGTTGCAGTCGGAGGTGAATTTCCTGGGAAGGCTCATCCATCCCAACCTGGTGAGGCTGCTGGGGTACTGCTGGGAGGACAAGGAGCTCCTGCTTGTCTACGAGTACATGGCCAAGGGCAACCTCGAGGATCACCTCTTCAGAAGCGAGCCACGGAGTAAGTCCCGGCACATACATATCAACTGATTAGAGACGCAGACGGGGATAGCTAACACGACTAGCATTGTGCTCACCACCACCAGAAGGCGCGGGCGCGTTTCAGCCGCTGTCGTGGAGCCTCCGGCTGCGCGTGGCGATCGACGCGGCGCGCGGGCTGGCGTTCCTGCACTCCTCGGAGAAGCACGTCATCTACCGGGACTTCAAGGCCTCCAACATCCTCCTCGACACGGTACGTGCCGTGCGCTCGCCGGCGACCCTTCACGTTCCGCATGCACCGGTCACACGCGCGCGCGCATCGCGCACGTCTAACCTAACCCTCCTCTCCCGCGCTCCGCATGCAGCAATTCCACGCGAAGCTCTCGGACTTCGGGCTGGCCAAGGACGGGCCGGCGGGCGGCAGCAGCCACGTGACCACCCGGGTGATGGGCACCTACGGCTACGCGGCGCCGGAGTACGTGGCGACGGGGCACCTGTACGTGAAGAGCGACGTGTACGGCTACGGCGTGGTGCTGCTGGAGGTGCTGACGGGCCTGCGCGCGCTGGACACGGACCGGCCCAGCGGCCAGCACAGCCTGGTGGACTGGGCCAAGCCGCACCTGGCGGACCGCCGCAAGCTGGCGCGCCTCATGGACCCGCGCCTCGAGGGCCAGTACTCGTCCAGGGGCGCGCAGCGGGCGGCGCAGCTCACGCTGCGCTGCCTCGCCGCCGACCACACCAACCGCCCGTCCATGAAGGAGGTCGTCGCCGTGCTCCAGGAGGTCGAGTCCATGTCCAGGGGCGGCTCCGTCGGCTCGGCGTCGCCGCGACCGAACGCGCGGGGTGGACACGGTCACGGACAGTCGCCACGGCCAGGGTACATGTCGGAACGGGCCAGCCCGGCCGGCAGCCAGCACCCGTCTCCTCGAGTGAGGTAGCGACTGAAATTGTGCTGCGGCACTTGGATTTGCACGTGCCCCGTGATAATGATGTTGCTGCATCTGTCTTCTGGGCATGTTATTTTCATGTGTCATACATATGAATGTGCGGTAATCTATAGGTTGGCATGTTCGTATCGGAACTCAACTAGCACATCGTCAGCCAAAAAACGATCCACCCTGGAAGCCAGTTCAAATTTTGTCGCGAATGCCAGAGATCACACGGAGTTGCCTTTGCGGAATAAGGAAATCATGATCAACTTGCAGCCCTCACATTCTATTAGAGCATCTCCACTAAATCCTCTAAATAAGAATTCAGACACTTCTTGCGCAGCTGCTAAAGCAGATTGTCTAAAACCTGCCCCCATTTTTTTTTCCTATTTCTCTTCCTTCAGTGCATGGAGTACAACTTATTTGAACTCATGTTTGCATCACGATTATTAAAACATTTGTGTATTCACGGCATACAATTCAATAACATTTCAAGTCCATAATTCCAGTATAACATATAATCCAAATGAACGGAATGATGTATCGGTGAATCATGAAGACAAAGAACATTATGGAATAAAACTCTTTACCCTCGCAAAAATAAAATGAACAAACTATTGCCCACGGAGCTGCAACGTATGCTCAACTAGGTCATCTCGAAATTGCTCTGCTTAGTCTTCTATCTTTGGAGGCACTTCAATAGATGTGTAGGTTTGGTGCTGATGTCGCTCTGGTATCATGGTTGTCCCCACACGATCATACTCAAAATTCCTCTTTGATCTCACATGATGTCATCGTTTGCCAAAATGAGTTTTGATCCAAAAATCTAGCAAGTACATGAACAACCACAAAGCGATTTGCAATATCCCAAATGCTCTCTCAACATCCTTCCAGGCTGATTGAACCTTATTGAAATGAATTCTCTTCTCATCTTGTGGGTTAGAAATTTCTTCACAATTTCAAACCACAAGGGATATATGCCATCATCAAAGATAGTAGTCCACTGGGTATTGGTGACCATTGACTATAAAGTTCACCACTAGAGCATCACCATCGATATTGATGTCATTGTGCGACCAAGGTTTCCCAACGTATGAGTGCCAAATTTACAAATCTTGAGAAAGCAACAGCTTCAAGGATGATGTTTGGATTTGGTGCAACACTTTTGAATATTTGATATCGGGGGCAATGTTTTTCCTCCAAGACCAAGTGCACATGCTCACAATAAAAATAATGTTCTTTTAATAACATACCTGATTTTACAACAAACATGATTGTGTCTTCTAAATGCGAGTTTTTTCTCTCTGAAAAAACAACATATGCTGTGGAAAAAGAAAAAAAAACTATGCTCTAAAAGCTTTTTTACATCACAACATATGCCATTTCTTCACAAAACATAACACACACGTACAAACACATGAACATGTTTTTGTTGACATTTTTTTTTACTATTTTCTGAATTTAGTGCTCATCCCGGAGCATGTGAGCCTAAGCTCTATTTTGAATACCAGATCTGGTGCCACCATTTATGAGTTTGTTCGACTGCAACTGTTACGGAAATATGCAACTTGATCTTATTAGGAGGCCAAAGCCATCATATATACATGTACAAGAGAATGCCAAGAGGCTAGAATACAAAAGGCCAAAGGCCATCATCAATATAACTCTAACACCCCCCCTCAAACTCATGGTATATCAACAACACTGAGTTTGGAGAGGTGAAATCCATGCTGCGCTCTAGTCTGTGCCTTCGTGAAGAAGTCTGCTAGCTGTAACTCGGAAGGCACATACTGAAGACCAATAACATGATCCTGCACAGCAGCGCGCACAAAAAAAAGCATCAACACCAATATGCTTGGTAAGCTCATGCTTCACCGGGTCCCGTGCAATACTGATAGCACTTGTACTGTCTGACAAGAGGGTGGTAGGTGTAGTAACAGAAACACCAAAATCCTCCAATAACCATCGTAACCAAGTCACCTCTGTCGTCAGAAGAGCCATAGCTCGCAACTCAGCCTCTGCACTCGAACGAGAAACTGCAGTCTGTTTCTTCGTCTTCCAAGCAATGAGAGAACCACCAAGAAAAACACAGTAAGCAGAAAGTGAACGGCGGTCCGAAGGATCACTGGCCCACGTAGCATCTGAATAGGCCCGGAGCTGTAACGAGCTGGAACGGGGGAAAAAGAGACGACGAGAGATGGTGCCACGAAGATATCATAGAACACGAAGAAGGTGACTATAGTGAATTGAAGTGGGAGCAGAAACAAACTGACTCAGAATATGGACAGGATAGGAGATATCCGGACGTGTGACAGCAAGATAGACAAGACTCCCAACAAGATGACGATAACGTGTCGGATCAGACAATGGCTCACCATCTGAGGCACGAAGGTGAAGATTGAGCTCCATAGGAGTCTCAACAGTGCGCTCATCACTAAGAGCCGCACGAGTAAGAAGATCCTGGATATACTTTTCTTGGGAAATAAAAAAGCCATCAGGGGTGGATGAAACCTCAATCCCAAGAAAGTAACGAAGAGGACCAAGATCAGACATTAAGAACTACTCACTGAGGCGGGCCTTGACAATGGCAATGTACTCAGAATCGTCGCCAGTGATGATCATGTCATCAACATATAGAAGAAGAAGAGTCCTACCACGAGCAGAAAGGTGGACAAACAACGCTGGATCATGAGCACTGGGCAAAAAACCAGCGGCAGTCACCACAGAGGCGAAGCGCTCAAACCAGGCACGGGGGGCTTTCTTAAGGCCATAAAGAGAGCGACGAAGACGACAAACCATGCCATCAGGAACAGAATACCCAGGTGGTGGCTGCATATAAACCTCCTCACGCAACTCGCCGTTTAGAAAGGCATTCTTCACATCAAGCTGAGACACAGACCAATGGCGAACAGAGGCCACGGCGAGAAGTGTACGGACAGTGGTCATATGGGCCACGGGAGCAAAAGTCTCATCGTAATCGCGACCATGCTCTTGCTGAAAGCCACGAACCACAAGACGAGCTTTATAACGCTCAAGAGAACCATCAGAGCGAGTCTTTATCTTATAGACCCACTTACAAGTGATGGGACGAACACCGGGAGGAAGAGAAACCAGATCCCACGTGTCGGTGCGCTCAAGAGAAGCAATCTCCTCTGCCATCGCAAACTGCCATTCAGGATGCACAATAGCATCTCGACAAGAAGTCGGCTCAAGAACGGTCGAAAGACCATAGCGAGAAGGAGAATATCGGACAGGGGGCGGACAAGGCCGAGAACGAAGACCATAAGTCGGCTGAGAGGAGGAAGATGACACACTAGAAGTAGAGGGCGCATCAGTAGACTCATCCACAATACGTGGACGACGAGTATAATGAAAAGGAAAGGAGGGAAGAGGTGGAATGACTGGAGACGGAGATGGGGAATGTATCGATGAAGGTGGAGAAGGTGAAGGTATCGGTGATGAAGGTGGAGAAGGTGATGATATCGATGATGAAGGTGGAGAATCATGTGATGAGGGAGGAGAAGAAATCGTTGGAGAGGACGGCGTCGAATCTGCAACAGCGGGACGAGGAGTAGGAATACTGGGCACAGAGGGAGGTGTATCGGGAAAAGTAAGAAAATAGATGTCCTCCGTGGAAAAGGTCGAGGAGGATGGACGCGGGTAGAAAGGACGAGACTCATCAAAGGTCACATCCCGGGAAATACGCATCCGACGACCGACAGGATCCCAACACCGATAGCCCTTATGCTCATCACTGTATCCGAGAAAGACACACTCAACAGACTGAGCGGTCAGTTTGGTGCGTTCACGAGGGGCAAGCAAAACATAGCAAACGCAACCAAACAAACGAAGCGCCGAATAATCAGGAGAACGACCAGAAAGATGCTCGAGAGGAATACCACCCTGTAGGGCAACAGATGGCTGAATGTTGATGAGATATGTGGAAGTGGTAACAGCCTCAGCCCAGAAGTGAGGCGGAAGAGAGGCGGCGATCATCATTGCACGCGCTGTCTCAAGAAGGTGACGATGCTTGCGCTCAGCCACACCATTCTGAGCATGAGCACCAGGGCAAGAGAACTGAGTAAGAGTACCTTGCTCCGCAAGGAATCATCGCAATGCATGGGAGATATACTCACCAGCTGAATCTGCGCGAAATACACGAATAGGAGTGGAAAACTGGGTATGAACCATGGCAGCAAATTTTTTATATATGGATAAGACCTCACTACGAGAAGACATGAAATAGATCCAAGTGTACCGAGAAAAATCATCTATAAAGATAATATAGTAGCGATGACCCCCTTTCGAAGCGAAGGGAGCTGGACCCCAAACATCAGAGTGAACGAGATCAAAAGGGCGCTCGGACACTGACTCGCTGTGAGGATAAGGTAGCTGAATTTGCTTACCAAGCCGACAACCCAGACAATCCAACGAAGCGTTACCAGAGACAGAACCCAGAACACCGCGATGAACCAAAGACGAGAGACGAGAACCACATAAATGGCCAAGACGATGATGCCACTGCTGAAAAGAGCTAGTAGATGCAGCAACAGGGGCTGCGATACTAGCGGCGGTGGCAGCAGACGGAAGGCGAAGCCAGTCAAGCTTCCAGAGACCATCAGGGCATCGAGGGCCAGCACCAATCAGAGCGCCCGTGCGACGATCCTGAACGGAACACGAATCAAAGTCGAGAATGACCCTACAACTAGAGTCAACAATCTGACCACCAGATATTAGTTGCATGGTAAGTCGAGGAACATGAGCGGCAGAGGGAACATGAAATGAAGAAGTGCTAAGTGTGCCTCGACTAGCTACGGGGAGTGGAGTGCCATCAGCCGTAAGAACACGAACATGAGAGTCGACAGGTCGAACGGAGGTCAAAGTGGAAGAATCGTAAGTCATGAAAAGATGCTCCAGTATCAAGAATCCATGGGGATGTACCTGAATGAGTAGACAGTGGTTTCTCGATGCCAGAAGGGTCAGTCACAGAACCCGCAGAACCTGTCGATGAAGAATCCCAAGTAGCAAGTAGGCATCGCAGCTGCGCAATCTCACGCGCAGACAGAGACACGGCGGAAGAGGTCGAAGTAAAAACACCCGTGGAAGCCGATGATGAGCAGTCGCCACCATCCGTGGAAGCCGTGTGTAGAGTCGACTGAGAGTAGTCACTGTCGCGCGCGGAAGCCGCGAGAGGTGTCGGTGTAGAGTAGGCACCGCCTCTGCAGGCAGAAACCGCGAGAGGAGTCGTCGAATAACCTCCATCACAGTCTGTTGAAGACGTCGTAGATGACAATATCACAGATGGACCAACACCAAGCACCGAGCGACGGCGTATGTGCGAGACGGGATCAATATATGGAACACCGTCAGAAGTGTGCGGACAGCCACGAAGACGCGGGCGAAACATCATATCAGGTTTTCCTTCTTTTTTTTATTGAACAGCCAGATCACGAACGCAGTGGCGGTGGCGGCCCACGTCAAGCCCCGATCACGATCGATTCAGGCAGCGATCGCACGGCAGACGTGAGGGAAGACGCGGGCGTCGTTGGCTGGCCGCGCGGGAGACGCCGTGACCAGCGTGTACCAACCGAAGCACGGGAGGCCAGCCAAACTAGGACCAAATCGATCCAGAGGAGCAGACCACAACGACTCGATCCAGAGGAGAAACGGCGGCCGGCGTCTGGATGTGGAATCGGTGGCCAACAGCTTGGATGTGGAATCGGCGGCCGGCGGATTGAGGCGGAAACGGCGGCCGGCTACACCACACGAGCAGGCGTGGTGGTGATGCACGGGATCCGGCGGCCAGCAGCAGCAAACGACGGCCGGTGGCTGGAAGCGGAATCGGCGGCCGGCGGCACCACACGAGCGGGCGCGGTGGTGAAGCACGGATCCGGCGGCCAGCAGCAGGAATTGGTGGACAGCGGCCAGCACAAGAATCACTGGCCGGCTCGATCTGAAGATTGGAACAGAGAGCAGCTTACTCGGAGCAGCAGCGTTTGACAAAATTTTTGAAGGTGTGGCAAGCAGCAGTCACCGGAGCAGAGGAACGGCCACGACGAAAGTGACAGCTGGCAAAGAGAGAGCACGGCGGCGGAAGGAAGCAATCAAGCACGAGTTGCGAGTGCTAAAAAAAACCCTAAGCTCTAATACCATGTTACGGAAAAATGCAACTTGATCTTATTAGGAGGCCAAAGCCATCATATATACATGTATAAGAGAATGCCTAGAGGCTAGAATACAAAAGGCCAAAGGCCATCATCAATATAACTCTAACAGCAACATCTAACCCATTGTCCAAAAAAAAACCTCTCCTAACCTTATTTACTAACCCACATAGATTTTTTTTTTATGAAAAAGCAATTACCCCAACCTCTGCATCACATGATGCACACAGCCAAGCACACATAGATTGGACACAATTGACAATTTCAACGTAATTCACGCTAAGACTCGACATGTACAGAACAATACGACCCATGAGCAGATCATGCCACTATTGCACATTCAAACATTCAGTTATAATATAGAGGCCAAAAAGCAATGACAGCAGCCAAAAAAAATTCCAAGGGATTCAATGCGCTGAATATTGCACAGTACATGCCCATGACACAAAAAACTAGCACTTGCCCATATTTACCTGCTACTTCAACAGCTGTTCTATTCTGATGGACCAACGGTTGCCTGCGCAAATCTCGGTCGGCTACTAAGACTCAGAAGTCAGAATTTCTCCACAAAAACTAAAATCCGTCAGAAGCATTCGCCCAGCACATTCAGCACCGATGCCACCTGATGAGGAGATGATGATTATATTCCACAAGCTTTGTTTGTTGGCTCTACGGTCAGATGCAAAATCAGGCTATGAAGCTTTAGCACTCTCTCTGGACAGCATTTCTTCTTCAGCATGTCTCAGAGTCTCCCGGAAAGCTTGCAGCGAACTGGACGCGAAGCTCTCCAAGGACTGAAGCACCCGGCTCAAGCTCACCTGCAGGCTGTCTGCCTCAAGAAAATGCGCCTGGTACGTTTGCGCCGTCGGAAGCAGGCTCTGCCGGCCCGGCACCAGGGCCAGCTTCCTGTTCAGTGTGTCTGCCTCCCTGTTAATCTCCACGGACTTCCTCTCCAGAATCCTGTTCCACTTCTCTCTTTCCCGGGTCACGAAGATCAGCTCGCTTGGCTCAACGGCGGCTCTGTGCTCGCACTGGTTGCGCACGCTGGACACGAGGGCCTGCATGGCGGTGACCACTTCCTTCTCAGAAATCCGATCCATGGCCTGCGACCAGGTGTTGCAGATGACGAACACGAGAGGCGCGCCCACCCTTCCGGGAGAGTAGGGAGGAGCTCCGTCGGGCGTCTCCTCCTGCTGATAGTTGAGGCACAGCGCCAGCCACCCGTTCAGTGCCTTCACGAAGCTCCTTTGCGCGTTTACCCAAGAGCAGAAATTCACAATCCATTTAACCAGGTCCACTTCAAGCTCCATTGCTAGATCCCGACTGATCCCGCCGGAGATGGTCGAATCCAGGTTCTTCGCCTCCGATATTGCTTCACACTGAGTCTGGTAGCAGTCCAGCTTTTCTTGCCACATCTTTACAAACCTGCAAAGAGGGATTTGTCAGTATTTTGATGCAAGCTAGGTTCTGTGGGATAAGAAATGCAAGATTGCAAAGAAAGAAACCGAGAGTGTTCAGGAAAGTTCACCTAGGGTAAATGCATGTAGGGATATTGATTACTCGAAAACATGAGTTTTTTTTACAAAAAAAAACATACATGTGCACTGTAAATGCAGGACTGTAGAGTTAGCCTCTACACAATATGTAAAAATTTCCAGGCAGCTGCACTGAAACTTAATAACCTACTGGACTGAGAATGTTACTCCCTCCGTCCCACAATATAAGCGGGAGGGAGTACTTCCTAATACTAGAAGATTGTACAAACTAGACAAGCAGACAACCAGTGTAAAGGCGGAAGTAGTGTACCGACAGGGAACTAATTGAAATATGTACCTAAGATGTCAAGGCAAAAAATTAGAGCGTACCCTTGGATTAAGGCCATAATTTGTGGGCACAATTCCTCATCCCTAACTCTGTTTATCTTTTTTGAAACCTTAGCAATAACTCGCACAGCCATTCTTATTTTTGCCGACAGCTTCCTGACCAAATTTTGAGTCGCCTCGATCTTCTGAGCTTCAGCACCCTTTTGGTCCAAGAACTTCAGCCGCTTGGAGTTCTTGGCTAGCAGGAGGCGCATTTTTTCTTCAGACTGGAAGAGGAAAACATAACAAAAATAATCAGATGTAGCACAGTAGTTAACACGGGTGCATATGAGAAAAATAATCTCAGTTTAAAAGAAAAAACAAGTCCCACATTATTGAAACTAGTGCTGCATAAGAGATTTCCATACTAAAATGATCATCTGTTTACTAAGGAGCCAACAACATAGTTTAAATGAAATCTAATATTGTTATGCATAAGAAACCTAGTAAAAAGGTATCCGTGTGTAGCATCATTTTTTTTTGCATGGGTTAGTGTAGCATCCTTTCAAATGAAACTAAACATCAGAAGAGAAACCCACAAACTCAAAAGTACATCTAATACCATTACAGAAGTGTCTAAATTACTTTAAATATGGCACATAAATTTAAATATTCCTAATCTGGCTATTTGGTCTCCAGAAAGGAGCTTTTACACGATATTACTAAGACCTTTTCCTAAAGAAGCAGAACACCTGGCATTCCATTGATCTCAGCCTTGCCATGCCAGGATCAACATTTCATCTTACTGCATAGCTGCCTATAGGCACCAGCTTACGGATGTTGTCATTGCGCAAAGATGGCACTACGAAAGGATGACACTCTGCTTTCAGTAAATATTTGTCACCAGTAGTATTTAGTAGGAGTCGAACAAAAACAATTGCACCCTACATATCAGTTAACTTGAGAAAGTACTCCAACATACCTACGAGCAGTTACTAACATATCATTCCAGCACAGAGTAAATTCAGGTATTACTTCAACAGAATCGGAGGTGAATACATACCTTAACCTCATTATATAATTTCTTCTCCCAGATATAGAGTTTCTGCAGGGTGACCGATAAGCTCCTCCCCCCTTCAGCCACCTTCTTCCAACCTCCAACATCCAACTCTTCACCTCCGTACGCTGAATTTGGTAATGCAGCCGTCGACACCATCCGAGACGAAACTATTTCGAAATACCAATAAATCGATCAGTGACACCAAGAATCGACGACATCAAAGTATATCAGAGTATATATACGCCACAGTGTATATCAGAAAATATGCCAGTTCTAGAAGCAACAAATAGTTCGCCATAACATCAATGAATCTAAACTAATCAGAGTACATGCATGAACTCACCATGGTACACTGAGCTGCGGGGGTGGTATTGGTAACTCCGCCTGTCCACCTCCAGGATCGGTGCGACCGCCCAGACTGCATCCGCCGCTCGAACAAACTGCGCCTTGATCTCCCCGGCGAAGTCTGCACTCTCCGATGACTTCCGGTGAGTCCGCACGGAGGCTGAGACATTAGGCTGCGCTGGCGCATGTTGCCGCGCCATGCCACCTCCGGAGAGCACTCCCTTATCGACAACACAATTCTCCTCTTCGCTGCTGCTCATGCCGCCGACCGAGCTGCGTCGGCTGCGAGCACCGCCACTCCCGGTCATATAGTGCTCGCTGGACACCTCCTTGACGACCGCGTCGTCCTCCTCGAGCTCCGGGATGCCCTCCTCCTCCCGCACGTCCCGCGAGCACCGGCTCGGCGTGTACGGTGTCGTCGCCGTGGTCCCGGCGCCGGCAGCATCGTAACAGTAGTTGTCGTGCACTTGGTAGTCGTCGAACACATTGAAGAAGTCCCACGAGCTCGCCCTCGGCGGCGACGGCGGGGGAGCAGGCGCCTTACCTGCCGGCGTGGCCTCTCCTCCGTACGAGTAATACCGCGCGTTCCCGCCCGCCGGGTCGGAGGAGCCGAAGTAGACGCGCTCCGACGCGGGCGCGCGCTGCTCGACGGCGACCGAGGCCGGAGGCGGGCGGCTCCGCGCGTAGTAGAGCTGCAGCGACCCCGGCGGGTACCCGAACGGTGGCTCGGGCTCGTAGCCGTACCCGTACCCGTACCCGTAATGCGGGAACAGCAGCGCGTGCGGGTGCGGGTGCGCGTGGTGGAGTTGGTCGTGGACGCGGCGGGGAGGCGAGGAGGCGACGGAGCCGGAGTCGGATCCGGAGGAGGGCGCGAAGTCGATGTGCGAGGAGGAGTGCGGGGGCGAGGAGGGCTGCGGCGCCGCTGGCGGGGGGTCGACGGCCTTGGCATTGGCGGCGACGGGGAGCGTGATCCCCGTGCGCGGGCGGGCGGAGGCGGAGACGAGGAGGAGGTGGAGCGAGGAGGAGACGGAGAGGAGCGAGCCGGCGAGCGCGGCGTGCGCGGCCCCGAGCGCGTCGCGGTGGCGGACGGCGACCGCGAGCAGGTCGGCCCGGCCGCGGCACAGCGCCACCGCCTCCTGCTCGTCCAGCTTGGACCCCTTGCACCCCATCGCCGGCGCGTCCTTGTTACCTCGGTTGTTCGCTAGTGCAACTGCCAATCAACACAGGCAGGAACGATCGATCGGCCCCGGGGCCGGGCTTATAAGCGGCCGTGTCGTCCCGCCACGATGATGACACCGACGGACCTGGGGGGTTGATGGGGAAATGATATCGAGGCGTGCGGAGAGGAGGCGAGGGCTGCGTGTGTGTGTGTGTAGTGGAGGCGGAGCGGAGCGGAGCAAAGTGGGGGAGGGGGTGGGGGTGGGAATCTGCTCTTGCCGTTTTGCTTGGGGAAATTTGTTTGCACTCGCTCCACTCGCCCCTTCCTTCTTTTTCCGGGCTCGATTTGGCAGGGGCAGGGGTGCTGCTGCGCCCCTTGTTTTCTTGCGGTGGGGGAAAAGGCCAGGCGAGGGCAGCACCACCAGGCCGTCATGTTATTTTCGGCTCTCTCCATTTAACCAGTTTTGTTTGTTTCCTTTTGGAAGCGAGGCGAGGACTGCTGCGGCTGCTGCTGCGTCTGGCGCGCCATGGAGTTGCGCGCAGGCTTTGGCTTCGGCCTGGTGGCATGGCGCAGGCAGGCATTGACGCCCGGCTTGAAGGCCGCGGTACGGCCTTGACCGGTCTCCATCCATCTCCATCACCGGATCAACGCCAACTGCCCTGCCCTGCTCTGCTCTGGCGAGAGGATACGCTGCGGTGGCGCGCTGCTGTTTTCCCTGCTGGGGGCTGCCGTGCCGCGCTAGGCTTAAGGTTTTCGCATTGCCATTGCATTTTTTTTCTTTTTTCTTTTGTTGGGAAAGGCCGAAAGGGTACTGGAGTGCCCATCGATTACTGTTAGTAGGGTGTGCAGGACTCTGCAAAATCTCAGCCGAGTAAAAGAGCAAACGTACCGCTGCCCGAATGAGATGATGATCATGTACCGCCCCGGCGACAGGCCGTCTTTTGCTTTGCCTTTTCTTCCCCTCTTTGCAGCCCATGCCACATTGTTGACGCTTCTTCCACGATAAGGCTTTCGCTATTTTCAGGATGGAACATGCACCTGATATAATATGCCTCACGCTTCAACTAGGCACGCAAATTAGTCAGAAAGAAATTACTGAGCCAAACAAAGCGGATGTTTAGAATAAGTCCATGTTATCATATCTTGTGGCATTGTTATGCTTTCAACTTCAAAAGTGTCACCCGTAAAAAAAAAGACTTCCAAACTGTTGTTCTGATACCGAGCTCATGTGAGCTCGGGTAAACAGTAAAATCAAAAGAAACAAAAAGGTAAAAAAAAAATCTGATTTTTCTTTTTGTCAAACATTAACAAATGTTTTGATAGCTTGCAAAATTTCATCCTGAAATGATGTTCATGGAACACGTGGCAAATAAAAAAAATATCGATACTCCAAAATGGGTTTGAATAGTAACATTTTGTGGCATCGGCTTTTTTGCCACGTTTCCGTGAATGTCATCTGGTGGTGAAATTTTGCGAGCTATCAAAATTTTTAAATATATTTTTTAAAATTTTAATGTTCACCTGAGCTAAGAACATCTGCATCCTTTCAACTTTGACTACATTGCTTGGACTCAAGTGCATTATAGAAGGAGGTCAACGATCTAAGCTCATGAAGAAACAAAGTTGCAGAGACGGGCAAGTAAATCATATGCTTTTAGCATTTGCCTCTGGTCTTTTGTTATTTGAGCACCATCCTCAAAGAGCAACATGACAATGGGCGTACAAACTTGTTGGATAAAATAGTAAAAAAATTATTGAATTAATTAAAATATATATGAAATGGCATTGATAGTATTAATCCTGTACTGGTATTTGACCATGCAAACATGTACTATGCATATAGCTGAAGCATCTATGTAAACAACAAGTATGACTAACACAGGAATAAATAGGAGAGGATAAATGAATTATACCCACCGGTCGGCCAGGTTGCGAGGAATATAGTTGAACTTTTCTTTGGTCGCTGATTTGCC
>NW_024113861.1:0-16191 GCF_003073215.2 Triticum urartu
CGGGCCCTAGTGACAAGCATTAAGCATAGCAAAGTCATAGCAACATCAATCTCAGAACATAGTGGATACTAGGGATCAAACCCTAACAAAACTAACTCGATTACATGATAGATCTCATCCAACCCATCACCGTCCAGCAAGCCTACGATGGAATTACTCACGCACGGCGGTGAGCATCATGAAATTGGTGATGGAGGATGGTTGATGATGACGATGGCGACGGATTCCCCTCTCCGGAGCCCCGAACGGACTCCAGATCAGCCCTCCCGAGAGGTTTTAGGGCTTGGCGGCGGCTCCATATCGTAAAACGCGATGAATTCTTCTCTCTGATTTTTTTCTCCCCGAAACACAATATATAGAGTTGGAATTGGAGTCGGAGGAGCTCCAGGGGGGGCCATGAGGTAGGGGGGCCCTGGCCTTCATCTTTTGCAGGTATTTTTTATATTTTCCAAAAAGTTGCTCCGTGAAGTTTCAGGTCATTCCGAGAACATTTGTTTCTGCATATAAATAACACCATGGTAATTGTGCTGAAAACAGCGTCGGTCCGGGTTAGTTCCATTCAAATCATGCAAGTTAGAGTCCAAAACAAGGGCAAACATGTTTGGAAAAGTAGATACGACGGAGACGTATCAACTCCCCCAAGCTTAAAGCTTTGCTTGTCCTCAAGCAATTCAGTTGACAAACTGAAAGTGATAAAGAAAACTTTTACAAACTCTATTTGCTCTTGTTGTTGTGAATATGTAAAGCTAGCATTCAAGTTTTTAGCAAATATTATAACTAACCACATTCGCAAGAACTCTTAGGTCTCTAGTTTATTCATATCAATAGCATAATCAACTAGCGAGCAATAATAATAAATCTCGGATGACAACACTTTCTCAAAACAATCATAATATGATATAACAAGATGGTATCTCGCTAGCCCTTTCTGAGACCACAAAACATAAATGCAGAGCACCTTTAAATACCAAGGACTGACTAGACATTGTAATTCATGGTAAAAGAGATCCAGTCAAGTCATACTCAATGTAAACTAACAGTAATGAATGCAAATGACAGTGGTGCTCTCCAACTGGTGCTTTTTAATAAGAGGATGATGACTCAGCATAAAAGTAAATAGATAGGCCCTTCGCAGAGGGAAGCCGGAATTTGTAGGGGTGCCAGAGCTCGGTTTTGAAATAGAGATGAGTAATATTTTGAGCGGTATACTTTCATTGTCAACATGACAACCAAGAGATGGCGATATCTTCCATGCTACACACATTATAGGCGGTTCCCAAACAGAATGGTAAAGTTTATACTCCCCCTTCCACTAACAAGCATCAATCCATGGCTTGCTCGAAACAACGAGTGCCTCCAACTAACAAGAGTCCTAGGGGGGTTTTGTTTGCAATTATTTTGATTTAGTTTGCATAAATCATGGGACTGGGCATCCCGGTGACCAGTCATTTATCTCATGAGTGAGGAGCGGAGTCCACTCCACTTGAGAATAACCCGCCTAACATGGAAGATACAGACAGCCCTAGTTGATACGTGAACTATTCGAGCATACAAAACAGGATATTTATTTGAAGGTTTAGAGTTTGGCACATACAAATTTACTTGGAACGGCAGGTAGATACCGTATATAGGTAGGTATAGTGGACTCATGTGGAACAACTTTGGGGTTTATGTAGTTGGATGCACAAGCAGTATTCCCGCTTAGTACAGGTGAAGGCTAGCAAAAGACTGGGAAGCGACCAGCTAGAGAGCGACAACAGTCATGAACATGCATTAAAATTAATCAATGCTACCTCTTTTAGCACTACGTTGGTTTTCCCCAAAGAGGAAGGCATGATGCAGCAAAGTAGCGTAAGTATTTCCCTCGGTTTTTGAGAACCAAGGTATCAATCCAGTAAGAGGCTACACGCGAGTCCCTCGCACCTGCACAAAACAAATAAATCCTCGCAACCAACGCAAATAGGGGTTGTCAATCCCTATAGGGCCACTTACGAGAGTGAGATCTGATAGATATGATAAGATAATATTTTTGGTATTTTTATGATAAAGATGCAAAGTAAAATAAAGGCAAAGTAAATAACAAAGTAAATAACTAAGTAGTAGGAGATCGATATGATAAAGATAGACCATGGGCCATAGGTTTCACTAGTGGCTTCTCTCGAGAGCATAAGTATTCTACGGTGGGTGAACAAATTACTGTTGAGCAATTGACAGAATTGAGCATAGTTATGAGAATATCTAGGTATGATCATGTATATAGGCATCACGTCCGAGACAAGTAGACCGACTCATGCCTGCATCTACTACTATTACTCCACTCATCGACCGCTATCTAGCATGCATCTAGAGTATTAAGTTAAAAACAGAGTAACGCCTTAAGCAAGATGACATGATGTAGAGGGATAGACTCATGCAATATGAAGAAAACCCCATATTTTTATCCTCAATGGCAATAATACAATACGTGCCTTGCTGCCCTTACTGTCACCGGGAAAGGACACCGCAAGATTGAACCCAAAGCTAAGCACTTCTCCCATTGCAGGAAAGATCAATCTAGTAGGCCAAACCAAACTGATAATTCGAAGAGACTTGCAAAGATAACCAATCATACATAAAAGAATTCAGAGAAGATTCAAATATTATTCATAGATAGACTTGATCATAAACCCACAATTCATTGGTCTCAACAAACACACCGCAAAAAGAAGATTACATCAAATAGATCTCCACAAGAGAGGGGGAGAACGTTGTATTGAGATCCAAAAAGAGAGAAGAAGCCATCTAGCTACTAACTATGGACACGTAGGTCTGAGGTAAACTACTCACACTTCATCGGAGGGGCTATGGTGTTGATGAAGAAGCCCTCCGTGATTGATGCCCCCTCCGGCGGAGCTCGGGAACAGGCCCCAAGATGGGATCTCATGGATACAGAAAGTTGCGGCGGTGGAATTAGGGTTTTGGCTCCGTTTGATCATTTGGGGGTACGTGGGTATATATAGGAGGAAGAAGTACGTCGGTGGAGCAACAAGGGGCCCACGAGGGTGGAGGGCGCGCCTAGGGGGGTAGGCGCGCCCCCTACCTCGTGGCCTCCTGTTACGTGTCTGGACGTAGGGTCCAAGTCTCCTGAGTTGTATTAAATGAGAAAATCACGTTCCCGATGGTTTCATCAAGTTTGGACTCCGTTTGATATTCCTTTTCTTCGAAACCCTAAAACAGGCAAAAACGGCAATTCTGGGGTGGGCCTCCGGTTAATAGGTTAGTCCCAAAAATAATATAAAAGTGGATAATAAAGCCCAATAATGTCCAAAACAGTAGATAATATAGCATGGAGCAATCAAAAATTATAGATATGTTGGAGACGTATCAAGCATCCCCAAGCTTAATTCATGCTCGTCCTCGAGTAGGTAAATGATAAAAACAGAATTTTTGATGCGGAGTGCTACCTGGCATAATTTTAATGTAATTGTTCTTAATTGTGGTATGAATATTCAGATCCGAAAGATTCAAAACAAAAGTTCATATTGACATAAAAATAATAATACTTCAAGCATACTAACTAAGCAATTATGTCTTCTCAAAATAACATGGCTAAAGAAAGTTATCCCTACAAAGTCATATAGTCTGGCTATGCTCCATCTTCACCACACAAAACATTTAAATAATGCACAACCCCGATGACAAGCCAAGCAATTGTTTCATACTTTTGACATTATCAAAAAAAATTCAATCTTCACGCAATACATGAGCGTGAGCCATGGATATAGCACTATAGGTGGAATAGAGTGGTGGTTGTGGAGAAGACAAAAAGGAGAAGATAGTCTCACATCAACTAGGCGTATCAACGGGCTATGGAGATGCCCATCAATAGATATCAATGTGAGTGAGTAGGGATTGCCATGCAACAGATGCACTAGAGCTATAAGTATATGAAAGCTCAAAAAGAAACTAAGTGGGGGTGCATCCAACTTGCTTGCTCATGAAGACCTAGGGCAATTTGAGGAAGCCCATCATTGGAATATACAAGCCAAGTTCTATAATGAAAAATTCCCACTAGTATATGAAAGTGATAACACGAGAGACTCTCTACTATGAAGATCATGGTGCTACTTTGAAGCACAAGTGTGGTAAAAGGATAGTAGCACTGTCCCTTCTCTCTTTTTCTCTCATTTTTTTATTTGGGCCTTTTCTCCCTTTTTTATGGCCTCTTTTCTTTCTATTTTTTTTATTTTTCATCCGGAGTCTCATCCTGACTTGTGGGGGAATCATAGTCTCCATCATCCTTTCCTCACTGGGACAATGCTCTAATAATGATGATCATCACACTTTTATTTTTCTTACAACTCAACAATTACAACTCGATACTTAGAACAAGATATGACTCTATGTGAATGCCTCCGGCGGTGTACCGGGATATGCAATGACTCATGAGTGACAAGTATGAAAGAATTATGAACGGTGGCTTTGCCACAAATACTATGTCAACTACATGATCATGCTAAGCAATATGTGAATGATGGAGTGTGCCATAATAAAAGGAACGGTGGAAAGTTGCATGGCAATATATCTCGGAATGGCTATGGAAATGGCATAATAGGTAGGTATGGTGGCTATTTTGAGGAAGGTATATGGTGGGTGTATGATACCGGCGAAAGGTGCGTGGTATTAGAGATGCTAGCAAAGGTGGAAGGGTGAGAGTGCGTATAATCCATGGACTCAACATTAGTCATAAAGAACTCATATACTTATTGCAAAAATCTACAAGTTATCAAAGCAAAGTATTACGTGCATGCTCCTAGGGGGATAGATTGGTAGGAAAAGACCATCGCTCGTCCCCGACCGCCACTCATAAGGAAGACAATCAATAAATAAATCATGCTCCGACTTCATCACATAACGGTTCAACATGCGTGCATGCTACGGGAATCACAAGCTTCAACACAAGTATTTCTCAAATTCACAACTACTCAACTAGCATGACTTTAATATCACCATCTTTATATCTCAAAACGATTATCAGGTATCAAACTTATCATAGTATTCAACACACTCATAAGAGAGTTTTATTATTAATCTTGCATAGCAGGCATATTAGGATTTTAAGCAAATTACCATGCTATTAAGACTCTCAAAATAATCTAAGTGAAGCATGAGAGATCAATAGTTTCTATAAAACAAATCCACCACCGTGCTCTAAAAGATATAAGTGAAGCACTAGAGCAAAATTATATAACTCAAAAGATATAAGCGAAGCACATAGAGTATTCTAACAAATTCCAAATCATGTGTGGCTCTCTCAAAAGGTGTGTACAACAAGTATGATTGTGGTAAACTAACAAGCAAAGACACAAATCATACAAGACGCTCCAAGCAAAAAACATATCATGTGGCGAATAAAAATATAGCTCCAAGTAAAGTTACCGATAGAAGTAGACGAAAGAGGGGATGCCTTCCGGGGCATCCCCAAGCTTTGGCTTTTAGGTGTCCTTAGATTATCTTGGGGGTGCCATGGGCATCCCCAAGCTTAGGCTCTTGCCACTCCTTGTTCCATAATCCATCAAATCTTTACCCAAAACTTGAAAACTTCACAACACAAAACTTTAAGTAGAAAATCTCGTGAGCTCCGTTAGCGAAAGAAAACAAAAGACCACTTCAAGGTACTGTAGTGAACTCATTCTTTATTTATATGGGTGTTATACCTACTTTATTCCAACTTCTCTATGGTTTATAAACTATTTTACTAGCCATAGATTCATCAAAATAAGCAAACAACACACGAAAAACAGAATCTGTCAAAAACAGAACAGTCTGTAGTAATATGTAGCTAGCGCAAGATCTGGAACCCCAAAAATTCTAAAATAAATTTATGGACGTGAGGAATTTATATATTAATCATCTGCAAAAATAATTAACTAAATATCGCTTTCCAAATAAAAATGACAGCAGTTCTCATGAGCGCTAAAGTTTCTGTTTTTTACAGCAAGTTCAACAAGACTTTCCCCAAGTCTTCCCAACGGTTCTACTTGGCACAAACACTAATTAAACACAAAAAAACACAAAAAAAACAGAGTCTAGATAATTTATTTATTAATAAACAGGAGCAAAAGGCAAGGAATAAAAATAAAATTGGGTTGTCTCCCAACAAGCGCTATCGTTTAACGCCCCTAGCTAGGCATAACAAGCAAGAATAGATCTAGGTATTGCCATCTTTGGTAGGCAATCCATAAGTGGATCTCGTAATAGATTCATAAGGTAGTTTAATTTTATTTCTAGGAAATTGTTCCATTATTTCCTTAATGGAAATTGTAATCTAATATTTCCTTCCTTCATATCAATAATTACACCAATCGTTCTAAGGAAAGGTCTACCAAGAATAATAGGACATGAAGGATTGCAATCTATGTTAAGAACAATAAAATCTACGGGCACATAATTCCTATTTGCAACAATAAGAACATCATTAATTCTTCCCATAGGTTTCTTAATAGTGGAATCTGCAAGGTGCAAGTTTAGAGAGCAATCATCAAAATCATGGAAACCTAACAAATCACACAAAGTCTTTGGAATCATGGAAACACTAGCACCCAAATCACATAAAGCATATCATTCATGATCTTTAATTTGAATTTTAATAGTTGGTTCCCACTCATCATAAAGTTTTCTAGGGATAGAAACTTCCCATTCAAGTTTTTCTTCATAAGATTGCATCAAGGCATCAACGATATGTTTAGTAAACGCTTTATTTTGACTATAAGCGTGAGGAGAATTTAGCACGGATTGCAACAAGGAAATACAATCAATCAAAAAGCAATTTTCATAGTTAAATTCCTTGAAATCCATAATAGTGGGTTTAGCAACATCTAGGGTTTTAATTTCTTCAATCCCACTTTTATCAAATTTAGCATCAAGATCAAAAGATTCAGAATTCTTGGAACGCCTTCTAGGTAAAGGTGGATCATATTCAGTCCCATCATTATCAAGATTCATATTGCAAAACAAAGATTTAATAGGGGACACATCAATAATTTTTAGATCTTCATCATTATTTTCATAGGAACTAGAAGAACACGCTTTTATAAAGGCATCTTTCTTAGCACGCATCCTAGCGGTTCTTTCTTTGCACTCATCAATGGAAATTCTCATGGCTTTGAGAGACTCATTGATATCATGCTTAGGTGGAATAGATCTAAGTTTCAAAGAATCAACATCAAGAGCAATTCTATCAACGTTCCTAGCCAAATCATCAATCTTAAGCAATTTTTCTTCAATCATAGCATTAAAATTCTTTTGGGAAGTAATAAATTCTTTAATATTAGAATCAAAATCAGCGGGCATATTATTATAATTTCCATAATAATTGTTGTCAGAATTACCATAATTATTACATGGATTACTAGGATAAGGCCTAGGATTGAAATTTCCTCTATACGCGTTGTTACCAAAATTGTTCCTACCAACAAAATTCACATCCATAGATTCATTACTATTCTCAATCAAAGTAGACAAGGGAATATCATTAGGATCAGAAGAAACACTCTTATTAGCAAATAATTTCATAAGTTCATCCATCTTTCCACTCAAAACATTAATTTCTTCTATCGCATGCACCGTTTTATTAGTAGATCTTTCAGTATGCCATTGAGAATAATTAACCATAATATTATCTAGGAGTTTAGTAGCTTCTCCTAAAGTGATTTCCATAAAAGTGCCTCCCGCGGCCGAATCTAAAAGATTTCTAGAAGCAAAATTCAATCCGGCATAAAAAATTTGTATAATCATCCATAAATTTAAACCATGAGTAGGGCAATTACGTATCATTAATTTCATTCTCTCCCAAGCTTGTGCAACATGTTCATGATCAAGTTGCTTAAAATTCATAATATCGTTTCTAAGAGAGATGATCTTAGCAGGAGGAAAATACTTAGAGATAAAAGCATCTTTGCACTTGTTCCATGAATCAATACTATTTTTAGGCAAAGACGAAAACCAAGCTTTAGCACGATCTCTAAGCGAAAAAAGAAATAGCTTCAATTTAACAATATCATTATCCACATCTTTCTTCTTTTGCATGTCACACAAATCAATGAAGCTATTTAGATGGGTAGCGACATCTTCACTAGGAAGGCCGGAGAACGGATCTTTCATAACAAGATTCAGCAAAGCAGCATTAATTTCACAAGATTCAGCATCGGTAAGAGAAGCAACCGGAGTGCTAATAAAATCATTGTTGTTGGTATTGGTGAAGTCACACAATTTAGTATTATCTTGAGCCATCGTGACAAGCAAGCAAACTAACGCACAAGCAAACAAAAAGCAAGCGGACAAAAAGAGGCAAATAGAGAAAGAGAGGGAGGATAGAGAGAGAGGGAAAATAAAATGGCAAGGGTGAAGTGGGGGAGAGGAAAACGAGAGGCAAATGGCAAATAATGTAATGCGGGAGATAAGGGTATGTGATGGGTACTTGGTATGTTGACTTTTGCGTATACCTCCCCGGCAACGGTGCCAGAAATCCTTCTTGCTACCTCTTTTAGCACTGCGTTGGTTTTCCCCGAAGAGGAAGGGATGATGCAGCAAAGTAGCGTAAGTATTTCCCTCAGTTTTTGAGAACCAAGGTATCAATCCAGTAGGAGGCTACGCGCGAGTCCCTCGCACCTGCACAAAACAATTAAATCCTCGCGACCAATGCAAATAGGGGTTGTCAATCCCTATAGGGCCACTTACGAGAGTGAGATCTGATAGATATGATAAGATATTTTTTTGGTATTTTTATGATAAAGATGCAAAGTAAAATAAAGGCAAAGTAAATAGAAAAGTAAATAACTAAGTAGTAGGAGATCGATATGATAAAGATAGACCCGGGGGTCATAGTTTCACTAGTGGCTTCTCTCGAGAGCATAAGTATTCTACTGTGGGTGAACAAATTACTCTTGAGCAATTGACAGAATTGAGCATAGTTATGAGAATATCTAGGTATGATCATGTATATAGGCATCACGTCCGAGACAAGTAGACCGACTCCTGCCTGCATCTACTACTATTACTCCACTCATCGACCGCTATCCAGCATGCATCTAGAGTATTAAGTTAAAAACAGAGTAACGCCTTAAGCAAGATGACATGATGTAGAGGGATAGACTCATGCAATATGAAGAAAACTCCATCTTGTTATCCTCGATGGCAACAATACAATACGTGCCTTGCTGCCCTTACTGTCACCGGGAAAGGACACCGCAAGATTGAACCCAAAGCTAAGCACTTCTCCCATTGCAAGAAAGATCAATCTAGTAGGCCAAACCAAACTGATAATTCGAAGAGACTTGCAAAGATAACCAATCATACATAAAAGAATTCAGAGAAGATTCAAATATTATTCATAGATGGACTTGATCATAAACCCACAATTCATCGATCTCAACAAACACACCGCAAAAAGAAGATTACATCGAATAGATCACCACAAGAGAGGGGGAGAACATTGTACTGAGATCCAAAAAGAGAGAAGAAGCCATCTAGCTACTAACTATGGACCCGTAGGTCGAGGTAAACTACTCACACTTCATCGGAGGGGCTATGGTGTTGATGAAGAAGCCCTCCGTGATTGATGCCCCCTCCGGCGGAGCTCCGGAACATGCCCCAAGATGGGATCTCATGGATACAGAAAGTTGTGGTGGTGGAATTAGGGTTTTGGCTCCGTCTGGTCGTTTTGGGGTACGTGGGTATATATAGGAGGAAGAAGTACATCGGTGGAGCAACAGGGGGCCCACGAGGGTGGAGGGCGCGCCTGGGGGGCGGGGGGTAGGCGCGCCCCCCTACCTCGTGGCCTCATGTTACGTGTCTTGACGTCGGGTCCAAGTCTCCTGAGTTGTATTTGATGAGAAAATCATGTTACCGAAGGTTTCATTCCGTTTGGACTCCATTTGATATTCCTTTTCTTCAAAACCCTAAAACAGGCAAAAAACATCAATTCTGGGCTGGGCCTCCGGTTAATAGGTTAGTCCCAAAAATAATATAAAAGTGGACAATAAAGCCCAATAATGTCCAAAACGGTAGATAATATAGCATTGAGCAATCAAAAATTATAGATACGTTGGAGACGTATCAATCGACACCGAATGCAAGCATGAGTAGGATATAATCCACCATAAACATAAATATCGTGAAGGCTATGTTGATTTTGTTTCAACTACATGTGTGAACATGTGCCAAGTCAAGTCACTTAAATCATTCAGAGGAGGATACCACCCTATCATGCCACATCACAACCATTTTAATAGCATGTTGGCACGCAAGGTAAACCATTATAACTCATAGCTAATCAAGCATGGCACAAGAAACTATGATCTCTAGTTGTCATTGCAAACATGTTTATTCATAATAGGCTGAATCAGGAACGATGAACTAATCATATTTACAAAAACAAAAGAGGTCGAGTTCATACCAGCTTTTCTCATCTCAGCCAGTCCATCATATATCGTCATAATTGCCTTTCACTTGCATGACCGAACGAGGTGAATAATAATAATAGTGCATGTGCATTGGACTAAGCTGGAATCTGCAAGCAATCAATAAACAGGAGAAGACAAGGCAATATGGGCTCTTTTGTCAGATCAACAATAATGCATATAAGAGCCACTTCAACAATTTAATTATGGTCTTCTCCTATCGACCCCCAAAGGAAAGAAAAGAAATAAAACTATTTACACGGAAGAGCTCCCAACAAGTAAAAGAAGAACAGGAAATCTTTTTGGGTTTTTTTAATTACTACTACAAGCATGGAAAGTAAACTAATTAAAAGCTACAACTAATTTTTTTTTTGTTTTTCTTAAGGTTTATCAAACACACATGAAGAAAGCATAAAAGGAAAATAAACTAGCATGGATAATACAATGAAAAAGTATGAGCACCGACATCTAGCAATGAGTGTGTGAGTGAAAAGATAAGTGGAGGAGGGCCATCGTGGGCCCATGAGGCAGGGGGCGCGCCTAGGGGGTAGGGCGCGCCCTCCACCCTCGTGGGCAGGTGGTTGACCCCCCTGCTGTGTTCTCAGTGCCAAATATTCTCAAATATTCCAGAAAAAATCATATTTAAATTTCAGGGCATTTGGAGAACTTTAGTTTTGTGGTATTTTTATATTGCATGGATAATCAGATAACAGACAGAAAAATATATATTTTTTATTTTATTTAATATAAATAACAGAAAGTAAAAGGAGGGTACAGAAGGTTGTGCCTTCTAGTTTCATCCATCTCATGATCATCAAAAGGAATCCAC
Organism: Triticum urartu; assembly: GCF_003073215.2. Classification (NCBI taxonomy): domain Eukaryota; kingdom Viridiplantae; phylum Streptophyta; class Magnoliopsida; order Poales; family Poaceae; genus Triticum; species Triticum urartu. The sequence goes on from NW_024113861.1 coordinate 11,269, forward strand.
TAACAAGGTTGATCAAGTCTTGTTAACGAACTCATTCCGAATAACATGGAACCGGAGAAATTTCGAATAACACTATGTTACCTCAACAGGGATATGCACATCCCCAATAATGATAATATCATATTTCTTCTTGACAGTAGGAAGAGGAAATTCAAAACCTCCAAATATAATCGATGGAATTTTTCCAATAGAGTTGATACTATGAACTTGAGGTTGTTTCCTTAGAAAGTGTACCGTATGCTCATTACCATTAACATGAAAAGTGACATTGCCTTTAGTGCAACCAATAACAGCCCCTGCAGTATTCAAAAAGGGTCTTCCAAGAATAATAGACATACTATCATCCTCGGGAATATCAAGAATAACAAAGTCATTTGCAAAGATATTTCAGTAGGTGTCAACTTATTCAAATCTAGTCTACGATATAAAGAGAGAGGCATAACACTAACACCGGCTCCAAGATCACATAAAGCAGTTTTAACATAGTTTCCTTTAATGGAGCATGGTATAGTTGGTACACCGGGATCTCCATGTTTCTTTGGTATTCCACCCTTAAAATTATAATTAGCAAGCATGGTGGAAATTTGAACTTCCGGTATCTTTCTTTTATTTGTAACAATTTCTTTCATATACTTAGCATAAGGATTCATTTTGAGCATATCAGTTAATCGCATACGCAAAAAGATAGGTCTAATCATTTCAACAAAACACTCAAAATCCTCATCATCCTTTTTCTTGGATGGTTTGGGAGGAAAAGGCATGGGTTTCTGAACCCATGGTTCTCTTTCTTTACCATGTTTCCTAGCAACAAAGTCTTTCTTATCATAACGTTGATTCTTTGATTGTGGGTTATCAAGATCAACAACAGGTTCAATTTCTATATCATTATCATTACTAGGTTGAGCATCATCATGAACATTATTATTAATATTATCGCTAGTTTCAGGTTCATTACCAGATTGAGTTTCAGCATCAGAGATAGAAATATCATTTGGATTCTCAGGTGTTTCAGTAATAGGTTCACTAGAAGCAAGCAAAGTCCTATCATTTTTCTTTTTCTTCCTTTTAGAAGGACTAGGTGCATCTATATTATTTTTCTGAGAATCTTGCTCAATTCTCTTAGGATGGCCTTCAGGATACAAAGGTTCCTAAGTCATTCTGCCACCTCTAGTCATAACTCTAACAGCATTATCATTATTCTTACTATTCAATTCATTGAGCAAATCATTTTGAGCTTTAAGTACTTGTTCTACTTGAGTGGTAACCATAGAAGCATGTTTGCTAATAAGTTTAAGTTCACCTTTGACATTAGCCATATAATCACCCAAGTGTTCAAGCATATTTGAATTGTATTTCAATTGTCTACCAAAATAAGCATTAAAGTCTTCTTGCTTAACCATAAATTTATCAAACTCATCTAAGCATGGGCTAGCAAACTTAGTAAATGGGATTTTAGCTTTATCATATCTATAGAGAGAATTTACCTTTACTGCCTGTGTCGGGTTATCAAGACCATGAGTTTCTTCAATAGGTAAAGGATTAAGATCATAAGTTTCTTCAACAGGCAGTAGATTAAGACCATGTATTTCTTCAATAGGAGGTAACTTCTTAACATCTTCAGCTTTAATACCTTTTTCTTTCATAGATTTCTTTACCTCTTGCATATCTTCAGGACAGAGAAATAGAATATCCCTTTTCTTCGGAGTTGGTTTAGGAATAGGCTCAGGAATTGGCTCCGGAGGTGTCCAATTATTTTCATTTGTCAACATATTATTCAATAGAATTTCAGCTTCATCCGGTGTTCTTTCCCTGAAAACAGAACCAGCACAACTATCTAGGTAATCTCTGAAGGCATCGGTTAGTCCACTATAAAAGATACCAAGTATTTCATTTTTCTTAAGAGGATGATCAGGCAAAGCATTAAGTAATTGGAGAAGCCTCCCACAAGCTTGTGGGAAACTCTCTTCTTCAATTTGCACAAAATTATATATATCCCTGAAGGCAACTTGTTTCTTATGAGCAGGGAAATATTTAACAGAGAAGTAATAAATCATATCCTGGGGACTACGCACACAACCAGGATCAAGAGAATTAAACCATATCTTAGCATCACCCTTTAATGAGAACGGAAATATTTTAAGGATATAAAAGTAGCGAGTTCTCTCATCAGTAGTGAACAGGGTGGCTATATCATTTAATTTAGTAAGATATGCCACAACAGTTTCAGATTCATAACCATGAAAAGGATCAGATTCAACCAAAGTAATTATATCAGGATCAACAGAGAAGTAGCAAAAGCAGGGTCAGGTTTCATCCTAGCATTTAGAGATTGCTTATTCCATTTAGCTAATAACCTCTTGAGTTCGTATCTATCTTTGCAAGCTAAAATAGCTAAAGAAGCTTCTTTATAAAAAAACATAACCCTCGGGAATAATAGGCAAGTCTTCATCATCAATTTCATCAGTATTATCAGATTCAATATTTTCAATCTCTCTAGCCCTAGCAAGTTGTTCATCAAGAAATTCACCAAGTGGCACGGTACTATCAAGCATAGAAGTAGTTTCATCATAAGTATCATGTATATCAGAAGTGGCATCATCAATAACATGCGACATATCAGAACGAATAGGAGAAGCAGGTTTAGGTGTCGCAGGCTTACTTAAAACAGAAGGTGAATCAAGTGCAGAGCTAGTTGGCAGTTCCTTACTTCCCCTCGTAGTTGAGGGATAAATCTTGGTTCTTGGATCTTTCAAGTTCTTCATAATGATAAGAAGATATAAATCCCAAGTGACTCAAAGAATAGAGCTATGCTCCCCGGCAACGGCGCCAAAAAATAGTCTTCATAACCCACAAGTATAGGGGATCACAACAGTTTTCGAGGGTAAAGTATTCAACCCAAATTTATTGATTCGACAGAAGGGGAGCCAAAGAATACTCTCAAGTATTAGCAGCTGAGTTGTCAATTCAACCACACCTGGAAACTTAATATCTGCGTCAAAGTGTTTAGTAGCAAAGTAATATGATAGTAGTGGTAACGGTAGCAAAAGGTAATGATAGCAAAGGTAATGTTTTTGGTATTTTGTAGTGATGATAGCAATAGCAACGGAAAAGTAAATAAGCGGAGAACAATATATGGAAAGCTCGTAGGCAATGGATCGGTGATGGAGAATTATGCCAGATGCGGTTCATCATGTAACAGTCATAACACTACTAGAAAAAGGTCAAAAAAATTTAATTTTTTTCAAAAAATTTCAATTTTTTTCGTTTTTTTTCTTAATCTCAGGTCATTATGTCTTAATCTCGGGTCAATATGCTTAATCTCAGGTCAAATCACACTCCGTGGTCAAACTTCCCAAAAGGTCACCCATCCTCACACTACTCCAGCCCAAGCACGCTTAACTTCAAAGTTCTATCCAACCCCAGCAACAGCTCACTTCACAGGCACTTGTTGATATATCTAGCATATCAATCCTATTATACCTTGTTGATGTCTAGGACTTTGTTCATGTTCATGACTATGATGAAATTTTGAAAAATATTTCAAACTTCCCGGTCATATTACGTATCAGTTTTTGAAAAAAAATTAAAAAAAATTCAAAACCTTTTTTTTGAAATTTTTTGCCTCTAGATCTTGAAGGCCCCGTAACTTTTTTTGTGTTAGGTTTTTGGGGATTTTGAAAATGTTTAACGGCGTTCCCCCATTAAATTTGGATGTAACTTTTCGAGTAGATGATTTTTCATATATAAAACTTTTTAATCCGAGTACGTATGCAAAAGTTATACCCATTTTACAAATTTCCAGAGAGATTTTGCAAATAAAGTCGAAATTTATATTTGTAAATTTTCCCAACAACTAGACCACATATCACATGGCAAACTTATTTTCTTTTATTTTTTTGACATTTTTATCATTTTTTTATTTTTTTAAAACTGAAAAGGCGGTCCAGGCGGGGTGCATTCGGTGGAAGCCGGGCAAACTAGTAATGGCGCACCGTGGGGTGGTGCGCCATTAGTAGTTAAACTAGTAATGGCGCACCACACCCATGGTGCGCCATTACTAGTTTTGAAAAAAAAATATAAAAAAAATTGAATTTTTTTTTGAATTTTTTTGAAAAAAACTTAGTAATGGCGCACCAGTGGACAGTGCGCCATTACTAGTTAAAAACTAGTAATGGTGCACTGTCCACTGGTGCGCCATTACTAACAAATTTTTTTTATTTTTTTTACTTTTTTTCAAAACTTCTAATGGCGCACCGCACACCAGGTGCGCCATTAGTAATACTAATGGCGTACCTGTATGTGGTGCGCCATTGCTATATTCTAATGGCGCACCACACACGTGGTGCGCCATTAGTGTCCATTTCATCTATAGCCGTTTTCCTAGTAGTGTAACCTAGGGTGACACAGAAGTAATGCCAGTTCATCAATGTAATGTAGGCATGTATTCCGAATATAGTCATACATGCTTATGGAAAAGAACTTGCATGACATCTTTTGTCCTACCCTCCCGTGGCAGCGGGGTCCTTACGGAAACTAAGGGATATTAAGGCCTCCTTTTAATAGAGTACCGGAACAAAGCATTAACACATAGTGAATACATGAACTCCTCAAACTACGGTCATCACCGGTAAGTATCCCGATTATTGTCACTTCGGGGTTAACGCATCATAACACATAATAGGTGACTATAGACTTGCAAGATAGGATCAAGAACACTCATATATTGATGAAAACATAATAGGTTCAGATCTGAAATCATGGCACTCGGGCCCTAGTGACAAGCATTAAGCATAGCAAAGTCATAGCAACATCAATCTCAGAACATAGTGGATACTAGGGATCAAACCCTAACAAAACTAACTCGATTACATGATAGATCTCATCCAACCCATCACCGTCCAGCAAGCCTACGATGGAATTACT